>NW_009621416.1:64733-102951 GCF_000690535.1 Cariama cristata | reverse complement strand
CGAGGCGGGGGGGTACAGAGCGTGGTTCCCGTTGGGGGGGGGGGGGGGGGGGGTAGTGGCCACTGCAGCACTAAGCCACAGCAGCCATGGGCTCTGCCAGCACCCTGATGCATGCTGTGTTTGTCAGCAGGGAAACCTGCTCCTGGCTCCTTCCAGGGGGCTGGAGGCAAAAAACCGAAGCAGACTTTACACACATAAGCAGTAGCTGTTTGAAAGAGGCTCAATTCTTGAAAGAAAACGAGTGTTCAACTTGCTTAACACTGTCTGAGGGAGAGGAAAGGTTAAACCTGCTCTTCTCACTTGGGGTTTGTACCCAGAAAGACACCCATGTCGCAGTCCCAGGCACAGGGTGAGTAATTAGGGGTCTTGGCACTGACCCTAGGTGCTTGCCCAGACCAAATGCAGGCAGAGCAAAGTCGCACAAGGAGATAGTGGTGTCATATGCTTCATGCAGCCTGTTTTATAAACTGAAAAATAACAAATCTGGAGGATAGGAATCCCTAATCTTCCTATTTTTCTGAAAGCAAAGCTGCCTCAGAGTCATCTTAAATTAGAAAGAGGATACAAAAGAGCCAACTCATTTATTTGATATAGTTTAGGAAAGAACTCCACTGCAAAACACACAACTCAACATTTTCTTTGATGACTAAATAGTTGCCATCATACAAAGGAAAGGAAATTTAAAACTATATGAAAGAACTTTCTTTCCTCCCTTCCTTGCCCATTTGCTTCCCTACCACTTTTTATCTTTATGCGAATAACCAAAAGTCCCAACCACAATTTTACTCCATAGTATAGTTATAATTCAAACAGACATTAAGAATCATCTAGCAGAATGCATTCCCACATTATTTAGCAGCATTTAAAAGAGGATTTGGTATGGATATGAATAACAAGAGCGGCTTATAATAGCTAAAATAAATTTGTCTGGATAGAAAACTTCATGCTTCATGGTTTAGGTCAATCTCTAACTTCTAGGGATTAGAGTGAATCTTTCTTAAAGGCAAATTATGCTACCGCTTCTTTCCCTGGAGTATCTTTTACTGTCTTATGAAGATCTGCTCTTAGTCACATGCCAGAGGGAAGGTACTGCATTTGATGTGTTTGATTCCATAAGGCAGTTCCGATTTCTTGATGATTTATATTCAAAATAGGCCAGAAAGTTTAAGAACAGGAGAAATAAAGTAATATCATTCTTACTTTAGCAATGGAAGACCAAAGCTTGGACAGTTTTGTGGCCTTTTTCAAGGGCATTTAAAGAATTTGTGGCAAAGTCAGACTTCTTCATTGTCTTATCCACAAGAACAACCTTATTCTTGACTGGTATTTTTCTTTTAATGGAACAGCAGCCTTGGTTTTAGTTTTGTTACAGAACTAAAATCACAAAAAAAATGCCTTGTCTTGAGGCTCCCAGAAGTGATCAGAGTTTGATTTTCAACTGGGATGCAGTAAAGTTGGCTCACTAGTTACTGATATCACTTCCAGAACGTGAATAACGATTTGAGCATTCGTTGAAAAACACAGAAGTGATGCAATCTGAGATTCATGTAATAAGCATAAGAGATACGGAGTGCTGAGGAATTAAAATATGTTTGTGACTAATTCATTAGAGAAACTTCTCATGGAAGACCTAGTTGATCATGATTTCCCTGTAGTGTTGTGAAAATTAGTATCTGCCTGGGTTATATCTACCCTATAAATGAAAAGAGCTCAAGAGAAATGTTAGCTTCGGCCTTGCTTTTAAGAATGGATAAATTTGGGGGCTCTGAATAGCGTAACTTGCTTTGATCCTAGATCTTTCTCAGTATTTCTGATCTTCAGGCAGAATTTGAACATAATTCCGCATTGTCTGGGACAAGGGTATTTGCCCACAGATTCGTCACAGGAGGAAAATAAATTCCCCACTACCCATTTTATTAAGATGGGCTTACTGTCACACTAATTAATTTTTTACTTTTTTCAAATTAAAGTAACATTTTTAATTATTTTTTTCACTAGTTGTTGTGTCATTTTATCTCTTGTCTCTGCTTTCTCAGTCTATAAAATGTAGTTAACACAACTAACCTGGGAAGTTCTGTGCCTAAAACCCTCTCATAACATGACCTGATAGTACAATCCAAGTTGTACCACGTATCCAGAATGGGAAATTTTTTTCCATTTTAAAACCCAAGAATAAAGACAAGCCCAGAAGAAAGAAAGAAAGGACACATACTTCTCTGTCTCTCTCCTTTTAATCTGAAGAGCATTTAATGTTGAAGTTGTCACAATATTCCTGTAACAACTGAGCTATGTAATGAATGCCTCATAGAGGGAGGGATAAATACTCCTGGATAGTTGGTGAATTTTAGTTTATAATAAAGGTTATAAATTTGTATTTGAAAACAGGAAAAAAAAATTTGCTACCTGATTCATTCTTCCAAAATCTTTGGATTCCACAGCTCTCTCTACTTAGATCTGCCTGTTCAAACATGGGAAATGGGGTACTCAACCTTATTATCATGCAAAACCAGATGAAGTTTGATAGAAGCAAAACCCCAAGCAGAGGAGGTTTCCAGCCCCTCCAATGTGTGAGAAAGTATGATCAGTGAGCATCCACCCTGCACAATGTGTATGTTTGTCAGTGAAACAAAGATGAGGAAGTATATTTCCCCTCCCTAAATATTCATTGCATCAGCCTTGGGGCTTCAGAAACAAATTACATTCCTTTCCTTCTGGTCTTACTGTTGTATAGAGAGGCTGCAGGCTGCTATGCAGCTGCCTTTTATGCTGCCTTACATGTTCAGGGGTAACCAAAGGGTCTGTCTGGTTTGGTTCTTCTGCTAGTGTTTTGACGAAGGTTAAGGGCTCACTGGTATTTTCCAAATTATATACAGGATATCTATTCACAAATAATGAAATACCTGTGAAGTCATAGATGCACAAGTACAACACCTTTTACCTGCATATATCCTGAGCTGAGGGTCAAACACACGGGTCTGCTACAAGCTTATCCCTTTCTCTGCTTTGAACGTCACAGCAGAATGACTCGAAAATTTCAGGGGCAAAATAAACAAATCAGCCTGACAGAATGGGAGGAAAGCAGCTTAAGAGGAGCCCGTCAGCACAACCTGTTCCCTTTTCTAACCTGGCAGCAATTCCCTCAGGGTTCCTGCCGTTCTCCTATGCATTTCCCTTCCAACCCTCTTTTCCCTATGGAGCTCCCTCAGCCCATCCGATTTTGAACATCTGCTGGCACTGAACTCCTGCAACTCTCAATCTGTTTTCCCTTGGCTTCCTTCCTTCCAGTTCATCTTTCTTATTTTTGTCTTGGTGAGAGTTCCCTTCTTTTTCTCTCTGCCTTCCTGCTGCTGTCACCGTTTTCATCTCTCTGCCTGCCGGGTGACACCAGACCGACTCTCACTGGTGAGGAACCCTGAGCGAGTGAACCCCCCTGCCCCGAGGCAGCCACATCTATCTGCTACCATGCTACTTCCCAAGGGCCAATCCTACTCTTCTCCTCCAGGCTCCTGGCATCCCTCTGCTTCCCCTTTGGTTGTTCTAGTGTTTGTTTGACCTCAAATCAGCTGGCTGCACATCCTTGAAAGTGGTGAGATATTAACCCAGCAGAAAATAATGAGTAGTTTTCTGGCAGTTCATTGCGTTAAACTGGCTGACTGAAGTAGGGTGCTGCTGTAGGAGGAGGTTTAGTTTTCTTGCCTTCTATACCTGTAGTCCATAGTGGCAGTGTCATATTGTAGAGAAACTGGGTGTACAGATGAGAGGGGACGTAAAGGAAGGAAAGTACATGGATTTAGGGGAACCACTCAGGTTTAGGGGAACTACTGTGCCTGCATCATCTTAAGCTTGACCAAATCTGTTCCACTATGTGGGATAGGCTGAGAAATACTGTGATCTTGTACACACAGGGCCAATACATTGCTGCCTCAACGCAGGCCTTCCCACAGGAGAGTGCAGTTGCTTTTGCTCATTCCCACAGACCAGTCTGACCAGGCTGAAGAATATAAGCCCAGAAGCATCATAGCAACCCAGGCCTCTGTCTGGAGGAATGAAGAGAGGACTTGGGTTCCCCCACCTTCAGCTGAGAGTTTTTCATATGTAATTTTGTGCTTCATCTCATCAAGAGACCACATAAACATAAATATCCATGTTAGTTACATTATAATTCAGCCTTACAGCAGAAGACGCAAAGACTGCAGAGGTTAAGTGACATGTGTCTACAAAGGGAACAGTCTGAGATCAGACTCTGTCTCCACTATTTCTCAAGAACCAGAATTTTAACTCCTTAGTTGGGAGAAATGCTATTAAAGTCAGTGCAGTCTAATGGCTTAAACATAAAGCCTAAGTTTGACTTTAAGCCCTTCCAATAACTATCTGAGTAGCCTCAGATAAGCAATTTACCTCTCTGATGTAAAACAATAATGGACAACAGAATTCTGACATGCACATCATTCTTATTCCAGTACAAATTGAAAACCTAATGTTGGGAAAAATTAAGCAGAGGAAATAGAAATTAATATATAGAAATAGGGGACTGATTTTAGAAAAGCATATACAGAGCAGTATAAGAGGGGCTTTGGGGAGCCAAATGTACATCTGTCCCAAGGGACACTTTTCAGGCCTGTTGTCCTACACATTTCCTGCACAGAAGCACAGGCTTGTAAGTGACCCGTAAATAGGTAACATTGATTTTCTTCCTACTTCTTCAGGTTTTGAAATACTGAAATTAGACTAAGCTATTCCTGATTCATGCAGTGTAAATGAGACAAATTTAGCCCTGTAGAAAAAATTTATGCATGTTTCCAGTGCAGCAGTCTACCTTATATTCCTTATGTCGTGTAATACCTCATTGTACCAACAGGCAGACAGGCAACTTGTCGGCAACAATGACAAACATACACAGATACATTGTTAGTGTAAAGTAATTGTGCTTAATTCTCTTTTTTTTTCTTGATTTTTTTGAGGAATCTTTTGTAGTCATCTTTTTCCATCCCTGTATGTCTGCGGTTCATAAATTATTTCTGTTCACTTTAATCCATTTTTTATTATTCTTCCAGATCTTTTTATTTTTCTGGTGTTGCTGAAAATAAAACTTTTCAAGAGCTCAGCAGTATATTCAGAGAGATGTTTTGAACAGTATGGGTGCTTCTTCTAGGAGTTAATGAATTAGAAAATAAGGAAATAGTGGTTTGAAATTATTTAATTGTCTTAACTTAAAAAAAAAAAATTATTAATGAATGCTGTTAACTAAATTGTCATGTATTGGTTTTGACTTATTCCCCACATGAGTTTTCATGCTGTCTCTTTGTTTCTGTGCTAAGTGCATGAGTGGTGTCCTAATGCACCGTGGATCCACAGCCCCATTTCCTAAGGAAACAAGGCTTCTGCAATCAGCTCTTGAGCTGGTACTCCTCTAAATTTTGAACGTATTGACTGATTTTGATAGAGAGGTAGAAGTCCAAAAGATAACCAAGTTCCTACTAGCTTCAGTAAAACAAATTGTCACATACAGAAAGATCTTCTAAGTGACTTGACTGAAGGAAAAGAACATTATATCCACACATGTGGTCAGACTTCAGAGAATCCAAGCAGAAGAGAGTTCATACAAAAATATATCTAAGAGAGAAGTAAGATTTAGCCAAATCTCCTTAAAAACCAAAGTCAATCAACCAAGAAACATAAATCTTAGTAAATCAGACTTCATTAATTCTAAGGCTCACCAACATAATTGTTTTCTTGTACCAGTTCAACACATTCTCATTTTGTTTCCTTAGATGACCTTACATCTATAGCCAATGTATTTTTATTACAGTTTATTCTCAAAGCAGATCCTCCCGCAGCTGCACTTTTTCCCAGGCTCCTGCTGATTTCACCTCTACTGCATTTCCAAGTATTTATTTTGCTTACAATGAATCAAGCTCTATCTAGATTTTAATAGACTGCTAAATCAACTGAATCAGCACTGTGTCCATGAATAGGACCTATGGCTACATCTGTATTAGTAAATTAAGTATGCCCGGGAACATTTGCTGGCACTGAGGCAAGCTGATGCAGAACAGCCTGCATCTGTACTATTGAATTAGCTTACCGTCCAGAACAGGGTGGCTGAATGCAAACTGCCTACGGAGAAGGATTTCTTCTCTGTGTTGTTCCTGGGAATTGCTTGGCAGTGTGTTAGCTGGGGTGTTTGTACCTTTGCCAAAAACATGCCAGGCATCATCCTAACAATTTCACAGTATAACTAATCAAACTCCAGTGACTGAGAATGTTCCCTGGCCCTGCCTAATTGAACTCCTACATCGTTGTCCATGGGCAGTTTGTGCATGACCATCTCTCTTTCCACTGTGCCAGTTCACTGCTCCTAGGAGTTGGGCATAACCTATAAGCTGAGCATCCCTAACCTGTTCAATTTAAAAAAGAATAAGCTCAGACCTTCCATTTAAATGAGTTCAGATTGTTTTGACTAAAACAGGGAAGCTACATCTCATATAATCACCTCATCTGAAGCCTATAAGGGACAGGATTTCTGATAGGGAGGCTGAGGAAGCAGAGCAAACCAAGGAAGACGTGAATAAAACTGAGCCCACATAGCCCTGAAGCTCTGAGTTGTAAGTGGTTATCCTTTTTTTCTTCTAAAAGTGTAAATTTCCTGGATTTTTCAGTGCAGTGATTTTAATATAAGGCCAACAAGTGCTGAATTGTTTCTGCAATGTATTATACATCCTAATTTCTCTTTGGTCTCAATCAGAAGTCTTACCATCTACTGGGAAACTCTGTTTGGATTTGCTGTTTTCTAACCTAACCAGGTTTCCTTCTCTCCTTCCTTCCTTTCTTTCCTTCCTTGTAATCCTTCCCACAATACAAAATACATAACTAATCCTTACACTCCTTTTAAAAACCACAGTCCAGAAAATCACCTAACCACATGCTAATCTCAAGTGAAGAGGCTACTCATATGCTCTAAGTTATGCAAGTGCTTAAGTGCTTTTGCAGATCAAAGTCTGGATTTACTGATGTGTATCTGAAGAGCAGAGGCTGATCCATTACTCCAGAACACCTTGGAAATAGGTTTTATGTTTGCTCCTTCTACTCTGTCTGTGTTCCTCTGAGATTTTGGTAATGAAGGGAACTATTTATTTTCTCACTACTAATGTTCTTGACTAGAAAGCAGATATCCTATTTTTAGTAGTACATTATTGTCTCAAAAGGGAGAAGAGGGAAGTCTGGAAATTGTTTATGAATATAATACACTTTGGATTAATAGATAAGGCTTCTTCATCAAGGCTTGCTTTGTTACAGTTGTTAAAGGAACCTGCTAGGGATGAAAGGAATTAGAATGGAGGCTTGTGGCATCCCAGTGCCTGTGTCCAGACCAGGGCTTCCATGATTCCAGGCATCTTTTCTCAGGGCCTTCCTTCTCAGCAGCAAAAGCCATGCACTCCTAAAGCTCGTCAAGAAAAGCTCAGTTCAGGGAAGAATTTTTTCTTTTAATCAATTTGTTTCCATAACTTCTTGTCTAATTTATTCACATTTTAGAAGAAGTTTACATGCTTTAAATACTAAGTCATCTTTAATTTCTTTCTTCAAAACCTGAGTTAATTAAAAAGAAAACTCAACTACAAAGCAAAGAACTATTTCACAATCACTCGAGTCCATACCTTTCTCCTCTTCTATGAGTAGCAACTCAGAGAAAGTAGAACTGGCTAATCTGTGGGAGAGGTGAAAGCAAGAGAATCTATTCCCTTAGAGCCTTGCGTCTTACCTGGACACTGTGGGAAGTCCTCAATGAATAAACCATGGGGCCAAAATTTTCCATGCAGCTTGGAGCCAGAGCAAACATTCCTTGTAAACCTTCTGACTTTCCTGTTGGAAATCCACTGGGGAATTAATGGGGATGTACCCCTGGAACACTGACTGTAGAAGAATGTCCCCTACTTTGTCCCCAGCTACTCAGGAGGTGACATTAGTTTCAGACCAGCATGCCTTCTCTAGATGGATGCTCGTGGGCTTAAAAAGGGCTTCACAGTACTAATCTACAAGTGATTTATTAATCTTCCTCTTCCTGACCCTTTTCCTCCAACAAAAGTGGCCACTTTCATTACACATGCCAAGGCTCATGCCAGTCTATTGGGAACATGGCAATATCTTTCGTCCAAAGGGGAAAAAAATATTAATACTTTTCAAGATGTCTTCATCCTGGCTCTTTGCTCTTGGCAGGCGACAGTCCTCCCTGTCCTCTAGATCTGCTCTTGTGTTTAGCTTGTGACTTCTTCTTACCACAGTGACTGCCATTTACCATATTTACCAGACTGTCATAATGCCTGCAATTCTTGATGGGATCTGCATTTGCACAGATGCTGTATTTGAGAACAGGATAGTTCTGCCTACACTGGGATCTAGGTATGGTCATATAAGACACCCAGGGCTTTGTCCTCTAAACAGTGACCTGTGTTGTAGCTCTCTTGGTAAGGTCTTGGTCAGTGCAGAGCCGGGCAGGCAGGCAGCTGGGATGTTCTCGATCCTTGGACAGGAACTTGCTTGCTTGTGGCAAAACAACAGCTAAAATCCAGTTTGAAGGGTATGCTGAAATCATCCCTTAAAGCTTGCAAGGTCTTTTTCAATAAGTAGGGAAAAAGTCTTTAGATCAAGATAACTGATGTAGAATGATACAACTCAACCTATGAGACAAAATGCTTAACGAAATGGAGGGCAAAAGAGCCTCAAGGAAGAAAGCTCAAGGAGAATCAATTAGCACTTTCCAGTCATCAAAACCAAACATGAACAGCCATAGCTGTTCATCACAGTTGAATCTATTCTCACACAAGCAAATACATGGGTGGTGAAAGTAAATAGCTGCATTACCCTAAGTGCCTCATAATCATCCCTAATTATGAAGAACAACCATTATTACTATTATTATTACTATTAGACCTGTTAGACATAACACTGGCTTCAGAAGGATTTGAATTAGGCTTTAAAGTGTCCCATACTAATATGGCACTGGCCTATAATTTTCATCTCCATTTTCTGATGTTTTCTTTAGTTGTGCTTTACCATGGCAAAAATATAGCTATTCCAGTGGAAGAAATGTCATTTCTCATTTTCAAGCTCTACTTTTGCTCAATCACTAACAGAATTTTATTGTGTCTTAGTCCAGTTTTTCATTTCCATAGTGTTTGCAACAGTCTACATACAAGACCCTGACAGATATAAACAGTTTCTATAAGAGCAAAGATGTCTCCCTAACATCGTTATGCTAATGCTTTGTGAGCATAGCACCTATGGGAATTTCTTGTTGTCAGGGTTTTTTTCTAGAAGGTATGTGTTATGGCAGAGTATAATATACACTGTCTCTGCTGCAACATTAAACCAAGGGAGAGAAGAAAATGTAATCCAACTTGCAGAGCAATTATTCAAAACTAAACAGAGCAGTCACTTTCAGCAGAGATAAGAACAAAGCAAAACTCTGGTGCAAACCAAATTTCTGGCTATTTTATTTCACTCCCTACCTTTCTTTTTCATCACTATGCATGCCTGACCAGAATAAATCTGGTCAGGTTGGCCCTTTCCCTCTGCAGAATCTGGTTTCTTTGTTATGGCAGACTTTGCCAAGAGGCATTGAATTACTTTCTGATATAGGCTGGGAACATCTTAATTACATGTCCTAAGTCCAATTTTCCTTGTACACAACTGCCCACACTCCCAGTCTTCCCGAAGGTGATCCAAGCTACAAGTTCACTACTCCTTCAAAGGAATTCCAGGAGTTAAAACTCAGGCTCTCATTTACTATGCAAAATCTGTGGCTACAATGCAAGTTGCTGGCTTCCTGAGAGCATAGTCCAGCTCTTTCATGATGGGGTTTCTATGTCATAGAGTATTTTACTGGGAATATAAGCACTTTAATAAGAAAAGGATTGATTTTGCAACTGGCACAAGATTCTAATGATTGAAAATAATATATTGATTTTTTTTAAGTTAAAGCCATCTTTCTATTCATAAGGGAAGGTCCTGCCCTTCTTGAGATTTATCACCAGAGGCCTTGGGTGAAGCTTGCAATTTTGCTCTTACACAGTGAACATAAGGGAAGGAACAGACTGTTAAGATGGATGGCTTTTTTATTTTATTTATTTAAACCAGGTTAATGTTAGCTTTTTATATAGACAGAGAAGTGTGGGCAAGAAAGTGTTGGGAATTAGGTGGGAATAGATACACCAAAGCATGTGGAATCCTAGACTCTCTATCCTGCTGCATGCAGTGTACAGCAGGACTTGAACGTAGCCCTTCCAGTCCTTCAAGATTGAGACTTTAGGCTTTCACCTGCCTGGCCACAGCTGTGAATGCCTGGTTGGAAAAGTAAGACCCAAGGCATAAACCTGAACAAGTCACACTGTGCCTGTGACCTGGCTGTGTATTAGAAAGCACAAGAAAGAAGGAGGCAGAGCACTGAAATACAGGTGTCTTGTATTATTACAAATGTAGACTTGATCCCTCCAAGATGAATTTGCTGAGTTACACTGGGTTTAGGGGTTTCTCTAGGCTAATGGGTTCACATGTGCAAGGCCTGAGGCTTCTAGGACAAGTTCCACAGCTGTGATGATGTTTTCTGACCCAGAATAATCCACAAGGAGATGGTGTCCCTTTCTACTCTTCACTGTTATTCTTGATGTAAAGCACTGCTTTTTTTTTAAGCCAGCATTTTGTTATTATTATTGTTCCATTTCTTATTGCTTGTTTTATTAATTTACAAGACATACTGCCTAGTAACAAGTGGCCTTATTTTTTAAAAAATGTAAATTTAAAAATCCCTATAAATTAACATGCCATCCCCAACAAGTGGTGGTACTAAAACCATCACTAACTTGTCACTAGCTGATGATTAAAGAAAAGGACAGAATAATAATAAACTGCGTAAAGCAATGCAGCAGCAAGAGTCACATGCACAATGTGTACTGAAGCAGCTCCATTCCTCCCTGCAAACTGTATCACCTTGAGTCTAGGAGACAGGAAACCAACCATGGGAAGAGGAATCTGTCTTTCTGGCTCAGGAACAGTGGTTTCAAGTTTGTCCAGCCTATCTGTGTTATGAGGATGCTTTCCTTTATTCTGCACACTGGCACAACTACCTAAAGTTACTTTGCATCTGACACCTGGTATAATCTGCATGGTGAGTACCCTGTGCCCAAGGCTAAAAGCACCTAGATTGAAACCTTCTTAAGCACTGAGCATGGGCCAGATTTTCCCAGGGGTGCAGAGTAGCTCCACTGAGGTAAGGAATGAATAAAAGCCAGTCACTGGACAGCAACAGGAGTGGAGCCTCAGGGTACCTTGCAGTTGTTTCTATTCCAATGGTATTCACAGTCACTGTGCCAACAACCCCCAGAGGTCTTCTATTCACAGTTTTTCATATCTGTAACTTAAAGGCTTGATCCAGTGTTTGCTAAAGCCAACGGAAAGCTTTCTGTTGGTTTCAATAGGGTTTGGCTCTCACAGTACTTGTGCAAATCAGTTGTTCAACCTACACTCTGCAAGCCGTGTGCAGGTTGCTAGGATAATTTATCTAGGTCATGGCCTGCCCCAAACCTCCCTCTTCCCCTGGGAAAATGTTCCCTCCCCGTCATGTGATGGTGATTTGGAAAGAGGGCAGCCAGGAGCAGACAGGCTGGATTGTGCTGAGGATGTGCCTGCCTGGCTTCCCACTTTTTCAGGGATGTCTAGTTCCTATCTGTGTTCTTCTACTCTACAATGTGTGCAAAGCCAGTCATGTAAGCATGAGCATATTAAAACCATGTATGTAGCAGCAAGCCCACAGGAGCCCTGTGAATAGCCTCTGCTCCATAGAACAAGGTATGTTCCCCTTCCTGCTGGAAGAGTTCGGTCCCACATGATCACAGTCATAATATCACGTACCCAGACCGTAGAGACAGTGTGCTGGATTAGTCTGCGGTTGGACGGAAGGAGATGTGTAGCTTTTGCTACTCCTACTGTAACTGACTTCCCATTCTTTCATAATGTAAAATTCTCGCTGGGTTGCAGCCCAAGCCTTTCAGGAGGCAAAACCACTTGCTGAATGTCATGAAGAAAGCAAGTTGCTATGCTAAAATGTTGGCAGGAGTTCAAACCCAGCAGAAAGTTTAGAGCAGTATGAAAATACAACACAGAAAAATCGTGTGAGTAGCACTTTTTGTCTGCTACAAATAGTTAGCATGCATTTGGGCAATTTTTTTTTATTATACAAAAAAATGTTTTTTAAGGAAAGTGAAAGAGAATTTTCTTAAAGGGAGACCACCTGGCATGAACATAGCTATGGTTATTAGCTTTGGCAGTAATTAAGAGGGGGCAGTTATTCAGCAGCCTCAGCTTGTTGGCAGTCTCTGCTCAGCGTCTATTGCTCTGGTGTTCATAATCACTGACCAAGGACACGCAGTAGGAAAATTAAGGGTTTGAATGGGTTTGCAAAGGACTGACCTGTTTTACTGTCTCTGGAATGACTCTCTCTAACAAAGATACACTGAGTCTGCTTAACCCTGCAAAGTGCAGTTTACAGATACCTCCAACAAATTAGGGGTATTAGCCTGGTTAAATTAATTAAAGCAATGTTAACATGCACAGACTGCTTCTGAGGCTTGGCTAACTAGCTCAAAGCGAGCTCCTCAGTTTTATGCAGCTCAGACATACTTTCACAGGGCTGCGTGGGACTTCGTCACTGTCACACACTGAGCACTTCTTCTGTCTTCCAGTGCTAACACTTGCTGTCTTGTGCCAACACTAGCTAGTCCCTCTATAAAAACACTCGATTGCACATTTTGTAGCTTCTGTAAGCCATGTTCTTGGCTTAGTCTCCAGAGGCTGCAGTCTTCCCTGTCTCTCTCCTGACGTGTCAACCTCCTGTTGATTTTTACTGCTCCAGTTGACTGCAATGCCTCCTTGCTCCTTCATGCCAGGGAGTTGATAAAGATTTGGTTTCCTTCCTTTTTATGCTATTTTCTCCCTTAATTACGGAACTTGTAGGCTCCCAATTCATACTTTCTTTTGGACTCCCCCATGCCCTTTTCATGTTGTTTTGAGTACATTTGCCTCAGTTATATTCCTCGTGCCCTTTCTTCCCCCATATCAGAGTTTCGGTTTGATCCTGGTTCCCCCTCTTCTTTTCCTGCTCCCTGGCTTAGTTTCCTTCATGTTTTAGGTCAAGTGATATCCAAATCAAACCTTAAATTTCTGGTCAGGTTAGCAGTTATTACAAAAGGGAACATTTATTTGGTCTTAAATTGCTGAGAGGTTATTTCTTTTCAAAGGAGCTTTCTCTTTTGAGCAGGGGTGTGCTGCCTACCAGAGAGAAATCATCCAGTCCCAGGCAGTCTGTCAAGGTGGACAAAATTGCAAGTAACTGACTCCTGAGCACAGCAGTCACCTAGATGCTGAATAGGGATATTCTTGGATGTGTAGCTATAGGTTTTGCATGCCTAGTAAATACAAACTTCTTTCTATAGCTCATATTCTTTTGCTATTGTTGGCAAAAGGACCCTTTATTCTCTCTTCTCTTTTTTCCTACTCCTGTGGAGTATCTTGGAGGCAGGTCTCAAAGTTTTAGTGATGCTTTCATGGAAACAAGATAACCAACCTGTGTAACGGGCAGTTGACTGGCAGATTCCCTTTTCTTAAAAGTACTATCTGGGCTTAATGAGTTGAAACTCACAAGTGTAATTAGCAAAAGGCTTAAGATACTACTCTCTGAACTTAATTGAATTTAATTTACAGTCTGAACAAATACATTTACATGTTGAAGCAAATGTTTGCCTTTATTTTAAAGTATTCCTCTCTTCTTATCTTCCAGCCTTAGTGAGGCAAAAGTTCACTCATTAAGCTTTGTGGTACTAGGACATCTGACTTTGCTTGGGTTGAAAACTGAATTTGTGAAACATGGTACCTGAACGTATCTTAAAAGTACTTTAGCTCTTCTAATGGAAAAAATGTTATCAGCTTTTAAAATGTGTGTGCTTAAGCCTTAAAGCAATGCTGTGTAGTATTAGCACAGCAACCTGCAATTTCACTAGAAAAAAGAAGGACTTAAAATAATTGAGCTGTGGACTGTGTTTGAAAGAGGTAGGGTTTTTTGTTGTGAGCTTTTAAATATTATTTTTTTTCCCAGATTAATTTCTAACCGTATTGCTGTGGATGGCTCTGTTGCTTTAAAGTATGTTCATTTTACTCTGTCACTGTGGGACTCTATTGAGAGAGTTTGTAAATTATATCTATATAAGACACAAGACAGTTTGTTTTGCTATGGCATCTCCTAATATACAGGTATTGCAGTTAGCCAAGAACATCATGCTTTACAGATCTGAGCACCTTGGGCAGAAATTCTCCTTTGCCAGCCAGAAGGCATGAAACCAATGGCAGAAATCAGCATGAGGAGAATAGGCACCTGACTGTCTGCAGCATTAATCTTCAGAGCCCATTAAGGTAAATAAAGACCCCTTCTGTTCCATCCTGGACTTGGAGAGAAAATTCAGCAACAGTTGGGGACTTTCTCCAAAGCAACAAGAAGCCAACTATTCATCAGGATATTAAGTGTTGGAAAGGCATAGATGGCAATATCCTGCAGTAGCAGGTGCAAGAGTTGAAGTTAGACCAAGTAGAGGAAGATGGAAGAGGTGAGAAAAACATCAACCTGTGAGCAGCAGAATGGCTCATGGTTCAGGCTGGTGGAGAAGAACAGGTTCTCTGCTGTCCTTCCTGCACTCCTGTATCAATATTTTTGGAGAGAAACTTCTTGAGGAAACCGATTAGAGAGAAATGACTGCAAAAGCAATATAGTTATGCAGTTACAGGGTGTGCAAAGGCAACCAGAAGACAGGTTTTACTCTCAGATATTCTGATTTGGTCCTGCTTTGGCAAACAGCAGAAAATTGTGATCTAAGCTGAACAGTAAAGACTATATCCTGACTCTGACTTTTTCTCTTGGCAAAGCTCTAAGTGGAGTCTTACAGCTTCTTCTTAAAGCATATAGGCTACAGGACCTCACAGGTCGCCTGGCCATATTTCTTGATGTTTCTGGGTCTTCAGAGCTAGAAAATAGTCTCTGTCCTTTTCTTGAGTGTCATGGGTAGAAATATCAATATGCAGGTTCATGATTTCAAATTTGATAGTGGTCAGAAGCCCCAAACAGGAATCATTAAACTGTCAAACCAGGCACTCTACAAGATTCCTAGTGTTTGTCTCTGGTAATCTTAGGGCAAGTAAGATGTAATGATTTGAAGGAATATCTCTGAGTGTTTCCATGCTGCAACACATCTAGAGGTATGCCGGATGCCTTCAGACTAGCCAGGCTGAGGGCAGGTGGCATAGTGGCTGCAGCAGCACAGGGCACGCCTCTCGGGGTGGACTCTGATGAGTAAAGGCACTAGAGCTCATTTAAAATTTCTTCCAAGTATGTCTGCAGGACCCGCAGCAACTTTAAAGTGTTGCCTGAGTATAAGCGTGGAGCAAGTCCATGCTGTATTACATAGTTAAAACTGTAAAATTCAGGTCCAGAAGAAGGGTGAAGGTGCTGTGATTCCTGTTGATGTCTATGGGATTTGCTTGGTTGTGTCAATGGCTGACCAGGCCTGCAAATGTTCATACATTAAATTGTCTCCTTTGATCATGGGGAGAAGAGCACAGACTCTCACTCTGTGGTTCCACACGGCTCATATTGTAAATGCTGTTGTATTTTATTATACTAACCATTAGCATCAACACACACAAAAGCCCTCATTTTAATTTGACAGCGCTTTCCAAATAGGTGTGCATGGGAAAAGACCTAGTTCACTGTGTGGGGTCGACTGTGATATTGGCCTTTTGGGAAACCATTTGGCTTTCGGACCTTTGTGCAGCTGTTCTTCTGCAAGTGCTGGTCTTACTGTGTGGGAGCCCCTTTTGCAGTCATGGTGTTGCAATATGGAATTTGCTTTGGGCTTTGTGAAACCCTCCCTAGGGCTGTAATGGCTTCCTCCCTGTCCTCCCATTTCAAACCCAGGAACATGTTTGCAAGTTTTTCAAGATTCCCAGCCCTGTCAAGATGGAGGGGAAGCACACTGGCACATTGCGTTTGGTCACAAACATGCACAGCACCCCAGGATGCTGAGGAGAGTTATTTGGGTGCAAGGAGGAAGGATAGAGCCCTCGCGACTTCTTTTCTCTCACACCCACACACCTGCTCATGTGCATAAGGACAAAGCTCTGATCCCATGCCTGTGGCTACACTGCTTCCTCTTGAATCATACCACCCACAAAATAAGCAGGTTTTAAAATTTGGCATTAAGAAAAACAGAAGTAGATTTTCCTGCTGGTAAATTAGTCTGTCAAGGCAAATCCATCCCTTATAACATGAAACTTTAACAAGTTCTTGCATTGAGACTCCCTAATTTGAACAAGGAAAAGTTTGCAGAGGGCTGAAACCTGACTTTTCACTCAGAGATAAGGCTATATACGTCTTTGCCTGCAAGCCCACGGGTATTTAAAAAAACCCGCAAAACAAAACAGAATGTCTTTACATATTTAAATGAATTAAAATGAACCTGCTCTAGATGAAACATTCAATTCAATTCCTTAACGGAGTTTCTAAAAGATGAGTTCCACTACAAAAGAAACTTATTAAAGAATAATGAAGACTGTCAAAAACCATGTGCTTAAAAGCTAGTAAATAACAAAGTAAGGCTTTTAGTCATCTTGACTGGACAAGGTGAGGTCAGAAAGAAACAACACATCCAGCACCATGGCAATGGGCTTTTCATGCTTCTTGTCTTCAGCAATTGCTTTTTTAGAAAGAAGTCTTGCTTTTCTTTGGTCATACATTCTCTTCTGTTAATCACTTTCTTTACCCTGACCCTCTGATATAGAAATTCTCTTTTATGCAATATTTTTACTTAAAGTGATGTCTTTCTTTTTCCTTTCTTTTTTTAACTGAAGCTATGTTTCCCTCACTTGGAAGCACAGACAACAGAATGAAAGATTAACATATTCTAAGTCATTGGTGAAATGCTTTTTCAAACAACTATATTTTGGATGGATCCTGGGGCTGTCGTTATTTTCTTGAAATTCATTTATACTGAATCAGTTAATAAGTCAGATCTTATGTCATGTTAAACATTTTTTTCTTGTTTATATTTCCTGCATTAATAGCCATATTGCAATTGTACACAATGCCCTGAGCAAAATTTAAATCACTGGCACTGATTTACAACTGTAGAACACGTTCTGATGGGGATAGCTGTTGAAAAAAAATCAGTTTAAAAGCATATGCAGGCACAAAGAACTAATCAGTTGACATCTAGATTTTACTGTGTGGGAACGAAGTAGTTAGTAATTATTTTACTTTTGTTGTTGTTGTTCGTTCCTTAGCATGCTCTCTTTTCTTCTTTATAGGTAGGCAAATGATCAATGGTGATCAGGTGCTATTTCATCTTAAATACTGTTTGACAGCCTTAGAGTAATAAAAATCTCACTTCAAAATCTTCGTAAACTTATGCTGACAAGAGCAGAGGCTTGAAGTACAGTGCTCAGTCGTGTAAGAGTGCATCTGAAATGGAACTTAGAAGCCAATAGTATCTGAACAATCAACATTGCATATGTTACACTTTTTTAAGTAAAGCAAATGGTTCTCCAATGTGACCTTGATGTGTAAACAAGACATAATTAATGAAGGCATTGGTGCAATTTCATGGAACATGAAGTTCCCCCTCCAAATTCTTAGAAATGAAAATCAAAGTATATTTTGTTATTTTTGATGCTCATAACATTTGAGAAAAAAAAAGTCTCAAATTACAGAGCCAGGATTTAATGGCCAGAGGATGCTGGAGGGAGTATAAGGGAAGGTTGTTAATAAGAGGTAATGCTAATTCCTGTCCCTAGGAATAACATGGTGACATGGTTCTGCAATTTGTAACGTTCATTTTCACTCCTCTCTTTTTCTAACTCTTTTACGGCAACCAAGTAAATAATAAAATGCTTTTATCCTTGCCTTAGTATCCTATATCTAAACTAGTAAACACAATATATTGTTCAGAATGAGAAGCTATTCTAAAACTAAAAAGTTTTGTTTGAATCTAATTTTGACACAGCTGAAGATTTTTGATATAAACCTCATGCATAATAAAAGAGGCATATGTAACATAGGCCATCTGTAATTTCTGTGGCAGTAGTGAGCTACATAATTGTTTTGAAAATATACATCCTTCATTATATATGAACAATTATATAACCAAAAGAAAGACATCACATAAATCATTTCAACAAAAGGGACCAACCCAGTTTTCACCCTAATGAGTGTATGAGATACTTATTTCCAAGACAGAAAGTATATTTTAAAATAACCAAGTGAATGTATTAAATGTTGCATAAAGTTGATGTTGTGTTGCATACTTAGGGTGACAGAAGTGTTTAACTTCACTTTCCAGTTGTCTCATCCTAAAAGCTTGTGAGGCATCCTGCCATGAAAAAAATCTTTAGAAAAAGGGAGAAAAATGAAAAAAGGCTAATGGTGGGAGAGAGGGGGAAAGGGAGAGAAGAAAGCAACAGGAAGAAAGCAAGGAAAGAGGCAGGGGAGGAAGGGAGGGAGGGACACACGTGTACAAAACTTGTGCCTCAGTACCTAGAAAAGTATTTCACTTGTACCATCCTTGTCAAACAAGCATTCATAAGTTTTATTGTACATAATTATCTCTTCCTGCAAATTTAAGTTCCCAAACTAATTGTTAAGCATCACAGGTAACATTGACAAACAAGTGCAGTGATCTGTGGCATCTGCTTAGTCCGTGTCATTCGAAAGTCAAACTTTGCTTATGAAGCAGGACACCTGTTTGAAGGTCTCATGAGTACAGTTTAATCTCCCTTTGTTGACACTCTAGGGGTAGCTACCTTGCCTGTTGTAATCTTATTTGCCTCAAATTTTTTAACTGAAAAGCTTACAAAAATTTATTCTAATTTGGTTTGTTTTTTGCCAAGATACTTACTGTTTCTAATAGGATTTGTACTCATTATCATTGGACGTGACTGAGATATGGAAATCCACCTTTAACAGGTTTTTGAGATCTTGATTATTTTTCATTTCAAATAAGAATAGCAAATGTTCTGCAAAACAGAGTTCCAAAACCCCAGTTTCGTTTAAAAATAAGTCAAATAGTATACAAATGAGAGTCTTGATTATATTTTCAATAAGCTTTTGCAACATATTTTAACATTAATAAAAGTAATGTTACTCCAATTCATACCTTGAATAACTTATCTGTTCTACTGGAGTGTGTGTCTTAATGAAACCTTAAGTGTTAAATACTTCCATTACAACACACATGGGTGACACTGTTCCTGAAAAGGTGATGTGTTTCAATTAGAACAGATTAATAGCTGTTTATAGTTATTTTTAAAATTATGTGAAATGAAGTCTTTCACTCTGATTTCATATGATGTACCATAATTCTACACTGCTGCTGCTGCTAACTTTTCATGCAAAATTGTAAACAAACAAAAGTGAAGACAAGGGAAAACCATGTAGAAATCATGCTGACATGACAGGGAAATTTGCGTGCCAACAGAATGGTGGTAGCTATCAAAATCGTGCTTCACCATTTATCTTATTTACGTGTCTGTGTAAGAGGCTGAACGACCTTGGCCTTTTCAATCTAGGACACAAGTTAAGATACCCAAGTATGAAAAACTGATCAGTATTAAAATAATCACTAAAAGGAAAATCATAGTTGGTAGAACTACGGATCAAGTGCATGTAGGCACTTAAGTTTAGCTTAGAGATGAGCAGCAGCCATCAAATTAGGAGGAGCCTTCCCAGAATCTCAGTCCAAATTGGAACGAAACATTATGTAATTCTGAAACTTTGAAGTGTTTTAGCACTTAGGTTTGCTGGCCAAGCACAGAAAGTAAGTGTGCCAGCAGGCTGTGAAGATGGCTATTCCTGCACTATTTATGACTGCAGCTAGAGAAGAAAATATTTTCATGCAAGATTCTCATCTGAGTTTTGCAAACTCAAGAGACAAACACCCCAACTCAATTCAAAATTTGAACCTGATGTGTCTACACAGAAAATAGAAACCTCAATATCAGAAAGACATATCTACAACTTGGCAAAAAGAAACCACTTTCCATGAGGTGTCTTAATATTCATTTGTTATTTCTTTCTTCTTTTAGTGCACTGCTGCAGATCATTTCTCTTGTTCTGTCTCACATTGTTCTTGGTTAGTGGCACTTGCCTGAAATTATTTTCTAATTGGGATAAATGAACTGCATGTATTCATGGGGCCTGGGCAGTTGTTTTTGGCTTCCAGCAAAAAGCAGTGAACAAGCAGATTCTGGTGGCTGCTGACAGCTGTTTCACATAGGTTTGTGTTATCAGGGCAAACACATGTAAATGATATGAATAAATAACATGCAAATGTTTATAAATTGAGTGAATTTAACTTTATCAGATTATCCTCAAGCTAGTTTTAGACCAAATTTAGTGGCACTAAATCCTTCAACAAGTATCACAGAGTATTGCTTCTTATTAACAGTGAAAGTATGGTACATTTTTTTTTAACCTTTCCACTTGATACCTACAGTGCAGGAATTTCTAGTTCAAGACAAAGCAAGGGTAGCCAGCGGTGTGTGCCAACCATCTCGGGTGTGTACTCACAGAAGCAGCTCACCATCCCATCCTGCCAGCAAGCTCACCAAACCCAATACGTACAGAGGTATGTTCTTATTTTCTAGCCAAAAACATTGCTGTTTTAGGCTTTCAGATGTTGGCATCTACAAAACACTGTACAAAGTAACATCTAATGTGAACTGTAAATCATAGCGGCTGTTAAACAGTGGCTCAGTTTACCTGGATACCAAGAATGGTTTGGGAAATTTAAGACAGAATCTTTCACTCATTTTAATTTATTTTTTTTTTTATTCACTGCAAAAGAAAGATTTATCCAGAGTAAGTGATCTGAGTCCCCTGTGTCCTAAACTGAAATCACTGCAAGAACCAACCAAACATACTTGGAAAACACTGAAGGTGTCAGCTCATATTCCCATGGCATCTGCCTCCACTGAAGTATGGTGAACGTTTACCTGTCTCTCGGTGGTATCCACTCTTACAACTCTCCATCAGTTTTCTGTTAAAATTACTTAACACCATTGCAATGGATTTCCAAATTATACAACATTCTTTTTAGACCTGACATTTACACTGTGACACCTTCAACTGAGCTCTAAGCTGGCAAGATAGTGTTGTTGCATAGCAATAGTCTTGTTTAACTAGACAGTTTACTTAACAATTTCCACTTTCTGCTTCTGCTGGGGTCTGCTTTTGTCTCTTTTAGTTATATCAAATTGCTAGTTGCCCTTTAATATGTTCAATTGCCATTTTATTGCTTCTGCTAAATATGTTTTTATCCATAATCCTATAGTGGCTGAATTAATCTGTACAGTTAATACCTTTGATTCAATTACACTCTGAATGAATATTGCATATTGAATTCTATCTTTCTTTTTGTTTAATATACATGGGAACTAACCACATAGGATTTTGATGTAAATCAAGAACTAAAATATTAGACGTGTGTAAATATTTTTACCTCCAAAAGTCCTTGGAGATTCAGTAAAGATGTAATGCTTGTAGCAGAATTGAGTTACAGAGAGATTCAAAGCTGAATCCAAAACAAGACTGAGTTTAAATTCAAATCAACAAAGCTTCCTTAAGTGCTTGTGTATAAATATAGTACGTGATCTCTTGATTATTTTTTTAGTAAAGATTTAGGATTCTGGTAGTTGGTAGTCATTACAGGAGCTGTTTCCATTGCATACTAAAAATGTATTTCGTCTCTAACTAACATTTCTTGGCCTTCAGTCTTTTCTTATTGGGACTTCATCTACTGAATTTAAGAATTTGCTATAAGATAGCCTCTTCCTTTTAGACCAAACTACTCTTAACTTTTTACTTGATCAATGGAATAGACTGTTCTTTCTGGATTTGAAACGAATCCAACACAATATCTGTTCACATAATGTCTTGCCTATGGACTGGAGCCTGGTTTGTTCTCTGCCTCCTATGAAATTAGGAGGAATGGAGATATTGACATGCTGTATTTTTCACACCCTTCTTCCTTCCTCCTTTCTTTTCTTGTTTGCTTGCTTTCTACTTTTACAAAATTCTGATTACACCTGCTTTGAGAATAATGGTATCATTGGTTGTTCCTTCTGAGAAGGCTTTTTCTTACAAGAAGTACAGTCTGATGCTTAAATGACTTTGGGAGTTAACCACTTCTTCCCCACTGGGCCTTAGATTTGGAACAAAGTAATTCTAGGAAAAAGATATTGCAGATTAAACTATTTTCTTTCTTTCTCTGGCATATTGTCAAGGTACATTTACCTGTGATAAAAGCACCAAATGAAACTCTTAAAAAATAAAGTCTACTAGAGTAGTTTCTTTCTTGCTCTTCAGCTTCCTAAGCATTATGCACAGTTACATGTTCATTTATGTGCTCAGAGATTTAAAAAAATATTTATAGTCTTCACTCTTGAGGAAAAGATTATAAATAAATGATGCCTCTCAAAATAATCTGTATTTGACAATTTTTGCTCAGGATGTCTTGGTGGATATCAAGGAAAACAGACCTTGGGAGAAGACTGCTACGCATGTTATTAGATAACAACATGTTATCAGATAAAAATTAGATAATTATTGTTTTCATGAAAGGAACTCATTTGTTGGCCAGATAGATATGATTTCTGCATGATATCACAGTGCGTCGACGAGGAGAAGGTAAACGTTGCATTTCTGTGGAGCACCTGTGAGGGAGTTCTGTGCCCAAATCATGTTGGCACAGCCTTTGTGCCTGAAGCCCTGAGCCTGCAGTGCAAGCATCAGTGGATCCTGTCTTCTGTTTCTACATTTACTGATAACAACAATCCTTATCAACAGTCTGGAAAAACAGACACTGCTGAAAAGTATATGTGTTATATTAGCCATATTGAAGTCAAAATACCATTACGGAGACACCAGAACTTTGGGTTACATTAAGTCACAAATATCAGTGCAGTTGCATATGCCCCAAAGCAGATTTCACCCAAGCTAAAAAGCACCTTGTAACAGAGGTAGCAGATGTTTAATGGCTGCACCATTGACAATGTGTTTAACTGTTATTAATATTTATAATTCAGTAATGATAACCATGGCTCCAAAGTGCACTAAATGCACTATCGTTATTGCTTTAAGTTAAACCTTTGTCTCAGTTAATTGTCTATGTGTCCCACTCCTATGCAGCCTGTATGGCAAGGACAGGAAATAATAATCTTGTTATACTGGAAAAAATGAGTGACTGCTCTCAAGTGACTCTTTGGTCTCCAGACAATTATTGAACCGGCTTAAGCAATGGTCATGCTAAACAACCATCGCTCAGCCTTAAGGAAAGGAGTAATTAAACTACGTTTAGTGAGATTCCTAGAAACAACAGAAAACATTGCCCAAGGCAGTGGGTCACACAGCAAGGCTTGGTCAAAAGCTGCTATCTGTGGCCTGACAGGTTGACTGTTTATAACTGCAGGGATATAAGGCTGGCATGGCAAGATAAGGACAGGTACTGCAGCATAAAAAGTGAGTATGAAGCCATCAGAGTGAGAGAAGTAGTCATGGACGTGGCCAAAGAAAATAGAGAAAACATTGCTTTGTCATGGAATTCAGTAGAAAGAAAGACTAAGTGGTTGTGTCAAAAGGGTTAACAACCATGCAACTTTGATCTTACACAATGTTTTTAACTGATAGTCTTAAACTAATCAACAGATCATGACAGCAGCATGGTACTTCATACTTATGTATAAATTTTTTTTTAATGTTTGTATATTTAGTTAGGCTCCATGCCTTCCTTTCATATAATTAGAGAAAATATTTTTACTCACACACAAGACTGGAACTGACCAAAATCAAATGAGGACCCAAACACTGGATGAGGGATTGAAATAGCAGACTGCAGTTTTGCTTATACCTATATTACATATACAACATCCAGTTATATTTAGCAGAAAAAGACCCTTTCACTCACCTCCTAGGGATCTTAAGAGAGGAGACTGAGTTTGCTCAAGCTATCCATTGCAGTTTACCTTTCCAAGATCTCCTCCTCCTCCCTGAAAGTCTTTCCAAATGTGCACTAGTCCTAGCCATCACTTGATGTCCCAAAGCCTATTTCCATATCTGGACTTGGCGTGTCTTACTTCACTGGAAACTTTTTGGGTTTTTGGTGGTGCCATTACCCTTATTCTGCATAAAAATGAATGTTAGCTGCTAATGCTGCAATAAAAAGAAAAAGAGAAAAAAAAAAACGGAAAAGACAATACTACATCTCCCACAAAACTTGGTTTATTGGTCTTTGTAAATACCAATGATAGGATGTCCTGACTATTTTTTGCTGACTGGAAATATGTTTTGCTGATATTATGAAATTTGTTAGATGGTACCTGCTTCCTGGGGGTCTGGCTGGCTGGTCCCCAGATGGACTCAAAGGGCTTAAAATCCAAGTCCTTTTCTGTCTTTGCCCAGTCTGCTTCTGTCCAAGAATTCCTATCCTTGATGAGGTGTATGTCCATGGGGGAGGTAGAGGCAATGATGCAGAGGGATGCACAAGAGGTGGAGGGGCAGTCCTGACCTGTGCTGCATCTGGACCAGCCAAAACATCCTTCTGGCCACTGGGTCAAGGCATTAAGTACACTGACTTTCTGGATCCAAACCATGAAGAATAGTTAGATCACTAACTAACCATCACTTGTTTTTCCTTATAACTAACTTTTCTCCTTCAAAACAAATACTGGTAGTATTAATAATCAGTTAATTATTAAATCACATTGTGCTGGGGTGTATTTATAAATATGTGACAGCTTCATGTCTAAAGACATAAAGAAGAAATGAACTGCAATCCAGACATTTTTATTATTTTAATTAAAAATAATCAAGACATTAAAAACAAAACACAAGAAATCAAACAGAAAACAAGACTTTAGAAACAATATTAAAACAAGTTGTTAGTTGAAAATCTTCTTTCATGAAGCTCCTGCAGTCTGGAACTGTTTTCTTCTACCTCATCAAATCCCTGCTCATTTCCTCTGTTCCATTTTGCTATATACAAAGCAGTCATGTCCTGCTGTTGGTTGAAAATTGTCAGGTACTAGGTTCAAACAGGCACTCTTGCCAGTATGTTCAACATTTCTTTACCCACAGAAGTCCTGATTCTCTAAGGTTATGCTAATAAAACGAGAGTTTAATTGCTGATATATCTGACATATATTACTTATAGTTCCAGGATCTTCTGGAAGCTGCCAGGTATTCAGGGAAATGTTTGAGTCCTAAAAGTTACATGAATTATGTATTCCTTGTATGAAATTTTAGACGATCCAATATTTGTTATACCCTATTTGCTATTCATCATTTGCTATTCATTATGCTTGTATTTATAAGTTTCAGTTGCCCAATCAGGGAGCGCAGACAATAGTATGTGATTTGGTTGACCAGTCAAACACTTCAAATAGTGAATAGATGACACTAACAATTTCAGAACAAAAAAAAATAGGCTGAAATCTGTTCACATAAAACTGTTCAGTGAATACTTACAAATAACAAATGTGTTTGTAGAAATCAGGATTGTTTCCAGAATGATTCATGAACTGCAAAACGGCCAAATTAGCAACAAACACTCTTTGCAATGGATAATTCAATCAGTCATAGATAAAAGAGAATTCAGCAGAATCTGTGATTCTGCTCTCAGGAAATGTCAAGTAGCGTTCTCTTTCTCCACCACGAAAGCTGACTGGAAAATATGCTCTTATGTTGCAAGCTTCAGTTCGTATGAGATGCTAATCTCAACAGCATTTTGCAAATCATTGTCCTCTCTTTATTGAGTCCCCAGGTATTTTTAAGCCACATTGATTGGCAATAAACTGAGGCATGACTGCATTTATTAAACCTGAAAATCCATGCCTGTTCAAGTACCTAAATAATCAATCCATTTTGATACTTTCGGGCAGACCCAGAAAGATGGTGTCAGGACTGGATCCTCTCCCGTTTCAATGTTTGTAGATTATCTGTGACAGCCACGAAAGGACCACAGAAGTTTGTGACTGCCCCTTGTCTGTTCAGGCAGCCAAACTGGTGGTATAACCATGGTTCGGTGGGGTGACTGATGCCTGAGCTGATGCCTTGCATAGACACGAACTATTGTATAGATATGGCAACTCTTTATGAATAATATTCTAGCATAGTGAATGGGATTGACATTCCCTACCTTTATCCATGTCAGGGACTACTCTACTTAGTCATGTAGGTTCCTTCAATGGAAAGAGGGAAAATTCATCTAGGCTAAGTCGCCTGGGACAGCAGAGGTGACTGACAGTGGTAGGAGACTGGATGATGAGCCTTTTAGCAGACACATGAGGAGGGATACATAGGGTGGTGTTAGAAACTCCTGGTATCCCATGTGGCCTCCAAATGCCTCTCCAGAAAGCTGTGGGTCTCTCCTGGGTCCTGTGCCATACCTGCGCTGGTGTCCTGCATACCCTGAGTTGCAGAAAATTGCATAAAATTGCACTAGATGTCTCTACACAGACAAGTGAATTACTATAACTTTTACAATAGATAGAAAGCATTTTACCACTGATATTGAATAACTGCTCTTAAATATCTGCTCTTATCTGTGTTTTGGTCAGATGCTCAATGCCACTTGCATGTCATGTTCTAGATTTCCCTTGTTTTTCATTTAAAATCCAAAACACATCCTAGGAAATGTTAGAGATTGTATTTAGCTCTATACTAAGTACTATGTGTAGTACTATAACAAATAACCCAGGGTAATATGGAAAAACCACATGGTTTCAGACTATGAGATTGTGAATTTTCTGCTTTTGCTTTAATGATGTTTACACTGTTGCTTCTTTATGTGTATGCACCACCTGGTTCACAAAGCTGAGGAACAGAGACTGGTAGGAAAGTCAGGAGAAAATGCGTTTGCAGTCTGTACAAGAGCTGTGAATTAAATGCATGGTCCCACCCTCACTGCTCGCCTGCTTTGTCGACTTTGGAGGGCAGGAAAAACAAGGATGTGAGATTACCTGTCTCCCACCTGACCACAGCTTTTCGGACATACAGGTAATGGGAGGCACTCAGGTTACTACTTACTCCTTCTCTCCCACCTGTTTTTCTGCATATATTGAGTGTTTCTTGTTTTCCTCACCAGTTCCCTGTGCAAAGCTACAATGCAATCAGCAGTGAAGCAGCCATGCAAAGTGCTGAAAAGTATCACAATATGTGATCAAATATTTCTCAATTTATTCATATGCTATGTACAGTACCTACTTCTATTTCCTCATAAACTAGTCCATCATCACTTTGATGTATGGCATCAAGCTGCAAAAGCTGTATTAATTGTCCTGCTTCTTAAACTGTGAGAATAGTTTCTTCTGCTACACACAATTTAGATACATATCATTGTAAGAAAAATCTGCTGCATATTTCTAAATGTTCTCTTTGATGTCTATAACTATGTTTGTTAAGCAACAAACCCTTGAAAATAGAAGACAACAGAATGAAGTACATCAGGACAATACTGAAAAATTGTTCATTGTTACAATGAAATCTCATCTTCAAATTCACATTTACATTTGTTTATTTATTATTTTAATCCTAGAAGGCTTTAATCTTCAGCCCTGGAAGTGGAGATAAATTTAATGTCAATGATTTGCTCACCTACTTTATAATTTGTTTTCTTTTTTAATATATCTGCGGTTTATATTCTAGCCATGCAGCTATCTTTGTTTCTCTCTCTCTTTTTTTTTTTAACAGGAACATGTTGCTGTTTTACAAGCCTTAAAGGATTATTTTTTTTTCCAGATTAATTAAAAAAGACTTACCAGGCTTGTACTTGAAAAAAACAGATGGGGTGACTCTGTAAGCAGAGTTATTCATTTACATCAGATCTTGAAATGAGTGGGGCTACTCAAGTGTGTCAAGTTACATAAGTAAAGCACAGTTTGGAGACTAAAATAGACTATTACAGCCAATCAAATGTTAATACTGGGAGTCCAAGAATGACCTTGGATTACCAATTCTGGCAAGATGCTTTTACCCACCTTGGGTTGAAACATGTCACAGAGGAAAGCCTGAATGTTCTCTGGAGAAACTCTTTAAAATAGAAGCATCTTAATGTCTCTGAGTCACAGAGCTTTACAGAATGTAAAGAGGTCATAGCGTGGTCATCCCCTTGAGGAAATCTGAGTAATATAAAAATTTTCTGCCCTCTGACTTGACTGCATGGGTGGCTGAGCTATTTTACCACTCAGGAAGTCTTGAACAGCAAAAATGCTGATCAGAGGACAAAAGTTGCAGTACTGTTTTCCTTCCCCATTCAGTTTCTTTCATGTTTATTTTGATATTGGGGGTTTTAAATTGCATGGAATGATTTGCCTGATTATTTTTCCCAAAATGTCCTGGAAAGAAAATTCTATAAGACTTGTAAAACAGAAAAGTATTTTTTCTTTAAAAAAAAGTATGTGAAGGAAGCAGAAGGTAAATTAAATTTTAGAGAAAGGAAAGAAAACAGAAAATGGGATAGCTCAGCCATATGTAGGAGGACATGAGTGCTCACACATGTACATTCTTTGTCAGTGTAAAAATAATACCTAAATACATGCAAACAGATCAACTCACACATTCATATAGTCATATAGGGATACTAGCACAGGCATACATTTTTGCATTCCTTGTTCATCATATGAAGTTATATATAATCTGGCACACACCGTATCATATTCATTGATCTAATCAGAAAACTTTTAGACTAGCATCATTGGTTTTTAATAATTACTACAGTTTATTTCTATGAGAATATAGTGTTTATGAGAATAATACAGAGACAGTCTTACTAGGCGGTTGGAGGTGTATTTCCTGAAAGCAATCATATTTGCTTTTAGAGTGCTTTTTCATCTCAGTACATTGCCAAACTTATCAACAAATTTCTTGAAGTATGAAATTCTTTATAGGGATGTTTAAGAATGAAGTAAAAAACTTAGAAGTGATAAATTAATGAAGAGATCCTCAAGAAAACACAGCTGGAGATATACTCTAACACCTAATTATCTTCTGGCTCCTATTCATACTTTTATACATGGTAAAGGCAGAGTGTGGAAAAACTTGCTGAACTGGTTCCTTGGTTAGGTCTCTTCCCATCTACCTCTACACAGGTTGTATCTTGCCATTAAGATAAGATTTTTGGGATAAGGACTATCTTTTGACTCCATATTTGTGTGGCAGCCAGCATAGTGACTACTGCAAAACACAACAAAAGGGAAAAATTCTACTCAAGGACATAGTTAGATGAATGCAAAAACAGCTGTCCTGGCTTAGGCCAACAGTCCATCTAGCTGAGTATCTTGTGTCCATCAGTATCCATAGGTAAAAATCCAAGGAAGAGCAAGCATATGTAATGCTCTGCATATTCAGATTGAAACTATTTTCAGCCCAAGGATTTCCTCATTTTGATGAGATTTTCCTATTTAGTAATCTCCAGGGGGTGATTCTTGCAAGTATTTGTCCAGCTGCCTATTCTTATCATGCCAATTTTATGCACAACACTCTCTGGCAAGCTGTCCCACAGGTCCATCTCCCACCATGTGAAGAACCACCCTCTTTAGTTTGTTCTGAACCTGGCCATTATGCGTGCATACAATGGCCCCAGTTCTTATTTTTGGCAAAGAAAGTGAGCTGTCAATCTTCATGTCACCCATAATTATACTGAGCTCTACCAAATCCTCCTTAAGTTTCTTGTCCAAACTGAAGAGTTCCAGCCTATGCCATTGCTGTTTGTGCAGAAATCATTTCAGAAAAAAGGATCATTCTTGTTGCCCTTCTCTGGACCTTTTCAAATCCTAATACACCTCAGAGACCATCTTATAAGTAGAGCTGGGACTGCTTTTCCTTATGTGCATCACTTTACATATATCTACATTGCATTTCATCTATGATTTTATTGCCCAGTCACTCAGTCTTTGTAATACTTCACAGTCTGCCCTTGTCCTACAAGTCTGAATAACTTTGTATCATCAGCATATTTTCTTACCTTACAGCCTACTATCTTTTTCGGGTCATTTTTGACATTTCTCTCTGATGCAGTGCCAATTTAACCAGCTTTTACCTGCTGTACACCCTCAGCATGGCTGGAATAGCTGTCCATGACCTGGACTGGGGTGACACTGTGACCAGTGACCCGGATTGGGAAAGTGACCTGCAATTTTTTTGCCGGGTTATTTTTAAATGGGGAGGCAGGAAGAGCATAAGCTGATACTGCTGTCAAACATGAAAGCTTATTCTTCCACTGCCCCAATGGTGAGGTGAATGAGCAAGCTTAACCTTGAAATCATTGACTTTGACTGCAACACTCACATACTTAAACCTTTGCGGCCACCGTGCATACTGCTCCAGCTGACACATAAGACAAAGGAGAGGGAAAAGAAGCACAAGTGTGTGAGATCCACCTTCTCTGTGGTGATTTTTTGTGGGTTTGTGAAGTCTTTTTGTGTGGTAATGGTGAGAGATTAGATAGAAGTTTACAGAAGAGGAGAGAGAAGGAGGAGGTAAAGAGGAAGGAGGTAAAGAGAAGATGAGGAGGACTGAGCGAGGAAAATAATTCAATGAACATTTTGGGTCAATCTACAAAACCTTACCATGTTTCTATATCTTCATTTCTGTCTTCATCAGCGTGTGCCTGAGAGCATATCCCATTGGACTGAGATGCTCTGGAACCTTTTTTCCATTTAATTGCGGCAGTTCATCCATCTAGGGAGAGCCTGTTCATCCATCAGGGGAAACCTTAGGAGCGCCATGGAAGTTGCTTCATCAGCATCCTTACTGAAGTGTATGGAGCATCCTGCTTAAATGAAAATGGAAATCAGGTCTAAATTATTTCTGTAGTTGTATTGACTAGCCCAAGCTTAAAGTACTTCCTACTTGGATTAAACATTATTCATGTGTGTATCGTAAGAGATTCCAGCTTAAAAAAAAAAAGCAGAAGACTGACTGGACTCTGTAAATATGTTAACCGAGAGATCTTATGAGGAAGAATATGAAAGAAATGTGGATCAAAATGAATATGGGTATCTAAACTTCAGGCATCTCCATGTGGATACCTAAGCTCTTCACTCCAATCTCCCTTCAACCAGCAAAGATGGATATTTTTAGGAAGCAATTCATGAAAACTCTTTTGCATTAGAAAACTCTACATTAGAATGGATTCCAGTGACCATATTGATTACATCACCACTGACTGTAAAAAAGCTTGGGACAATTAGTCCAGAAGTAGACATCTTCTGATGTTCTGAATCCACCTCATATCTTTCCACCTTGCTTGTGTCTAGAAAAAGTCAAATAATTCATGAGCTGATAGCCCATGCATTGGTACTAAAGTTTAACCCTGTGGTTAAACTTTTCAGCAATTTCTCAGAATGACTCCCTAGGTCATGTCAGTCATCCCAGGAGATCCAAGATAGACATCCCAGATGACCCTGCAATGTTTCTTCACTTATCACACTTGCTCCAAGATGTTTTCTGAAAAATCTGCTCAGGATTTCTAGCATGAGCTATTTACATTCTCCAAACTTCAAGAAACAAAAATCTACTTCAAAGTGTCTACAGCAATCTCAATGGCAGCTGTTTAATCACAGCTATGTGAGTAGCAGAGCCATTTGAAAACAGTGACCAAAACTGTTTAGTAATAAAGAAAAATATAGGTGTTTTCTTTAATTTCCTTCCCTTAATCAAAATCAATAAGTGAAAGCTTTAGAAAGTTATGAACTACTGAAAACAACAGACTAGAACGGAAAACATTATACAAAATTAATTATACTGATCACTGTTGCCGTGATTGTGATTTACAACACATATCTCTCCTTGCAGTAAGAAAGACATAAAACAGGATATGAAATTAGTTGAAGAGCAATACTTTTTCTCTGTATGTTTTCCTGAGTACCAGGTTTCTAAAAATTCCCTGACTGTGACCAGTTTTCTCCTGCGTCACAATCACATTGGGGTTAGCTTTATGTCCCAATGTGAAAGGCATTAGATAGCACAACTGTGTGAAAATATAAGGTTAACTGACCTTCCTTAAGGCAAGCAAAAGAAACAGAATAGGATGCTGAAAAGTGGGACAGCCTTAGAGCTGTAGGACATCTGGCTGCCCTGTACAAGATGGAATCAAGCAGCTGCTGAACTGTCACAGGAACGCTCCACAAAGGCGCACATGAATTGCCATTCCAGATCAAACTAATGGTACCAGTACCAGATGCTTCAGAGGAAGATGTAAAACTTCCATAATAGGCAATTATGCAACAACATGTTGGTGAGGGAAGTTTCTTCTTTAAGTCTCAGACATTTAGCATATGATTTATATACTGAAGAATGTGGATTGATTTATGTCCTGGAGAAACCACAGTTATCCTTATAATTCATATAATGGCTAATCCTTTCTTTTGAAACATCAACATTCTTTTTCTACATCTTATGGTAGTTGTGTGTTATAAGGAACTAAATATGAAGAAATACTGCAACCAACTGAAACTGAAGGAAGAACATAGAGGGAAAATACAATGATGTGGATTAGAATATGGTCAAGAGGCCAGGAATAATCTCAAAAAAATGTGACACACATGTTTTCTCTTTTAACCACATGACAGCATTAAGAATGGCAGAATTATAGCTAACAAAGCACAGGTTGGGGCATCCAGGTGTGAGGCGGTGCAGATGCAGGGAGGTGGGACTGAGCACTGCCAGTTGGCTGGATGAGGCCCCCTTTCCTTCCCTGTGTCAGAGCTGTTAACAGCCGCACCAGCACAGAGGAGAAGCACCAAAAAAAAAGAAGCTCAAATCCAGTTTCCTCAGTCATGAAAAACATGTAACTCTATGATTCTATGATTAAAATATACCCTTAAATCCCATTCTTCTCAGAGACAGAGATTGCATACTCTCATCACATGGCACGCAGTCTGGTATTACCTTCGGGCAGCTTACAGTCCAAATTTTGACCAGGCCATTGAGCTGCTTCTGAAAGCTGTTAAATGATAGACTAAGCCGCTAGAGTTGTGTCATTGAGATGGCTTCTCTAAAGAGGGCATTAAATCCCCGTTGGTCAGGGTTGCTATTGTAGACTGAGCAATTTTTTTCTCTCTCAGAGCATAAGCATGTACTCTAAACTATTTATGTTAAGAAAATGCATGCCAGGATCTGAATGTTTGTGAGGGGTATGACATGACAGGCACACATGCTACAGCTGTGTACATCCTGCCGCTGCCAGAGACCGTTTTTAATTTTGAACTACTTAAAGGAGTGGTTTAAGTTTTATGGCAACCCACAAAGTGCACCAGCGTATAAACACATTTTCATCTGAGACAGGGGTTTTGGTCTATGCTACCACTTTTGAGCCAGCACAAAATAGTAAAGATACAAATGGCAGATAGCCATTTAAACATAAGCAGACTGCATAGTTAAGCCACCCAAGTGTTTCTTAGATTATAAAACTGTGAGGAACCACTGTGCTAATCTAATCCAATCTTTCTGAAAGACACCCTGTTCTGAGTTACAGATTTCCAGAGACAGAGGTTTCACCATAATCTTTGTTAAATTGTTCCAGAGGTTAATCACCTTTTTTATAAAACTAATGCCTTTACATCTGAATTTTTCCAGCTTCAGTGTCCATCTACTGCATCTTGTTATGTCTTTGTCTATTGAACTGAAGAACCCCTAATTATCAAATGCATTTTCTCCATGGAGATGCTTATAAACTGTGATTATGTCATCTCTTAACATTTGCTTTGATAAACTAAACAGATTGAACTCATTGAGTTTACAATCCTTGTTTTCTTGTCCTTTAACTGTTCCTGTACTTCTCCCCCATGTTACTCCTCTCCCCCCCAGTCTGCAGACAATTTCATAAGATGGCGAGTCCCAGAACTGGACCTATTAATGTAGTCACAGCCATATAGATAAAAAAATACAAAGAAGATATAGCAGCCCAACTCCTTCTCACTCTTCCAAAGATCACAAAACCCATATTTGATCAGTTATGGTTCCCTGTTTGCATTTTGAGACCTATCAGTTAGCCAGTTCTAATAAACTCAATGTGTGCTGTGTTGATTTTCAGACATTACAGTTTCTTAAAGAAATGTTTGCTGTGTGCTCAGATGAATGCCTGACATAAATCTGTGTATATTGTATCAATGCTATTTACCTATATTAACCCAGCTTGTAATCCCATCAGAGAAAGACATCTGGTTGGTTTGACAAGAACTATTTTCATAAACTCATGTTGATTGACGTTTAATATATTATGCTGTTTTGGAGGTTGCAGTATCCCAATTGATATCATTTCATAAGGAGTTATTCCATCAGCTGCTGGAAGACTATGTTCTGCCCCTGTGGAAATTCTCTGGGTCATTTTGTATTAAGCTGGTTATAACTTATATTAAATCTATCTCAGAATTTTGTCATACACTGTAATGCAACCATTACCTCAAAGAGGCTGCCTTACACAAGTGAAGTGACTGGTTTAAGAGTGCAAACACTTCACTACAAATTAAACTAAGCAGGTAGTGGTATTTAAGCCTTAGGCTTCCAGGAAATCAATCTTTCAATGTAAGAAAAACTCATTGATCTACAGCCTACGTGAGTGTGTTTATTTAAAAAATATGTTATGTTAAATACATTATGATAACATAGGCCAGCATATGAAAGGATGCATTAAACCCAAAACACTTCAATTTCTCCAAAGCGTATGTCCCAGTGATAATACTATACTAGTAGATAAAGAAAATTCCCATCATTTATTATAAAACACTTTGCCCCTAAAACCTCATAAAGGCAACAGAAGTAATAATCGGTATTCCAGATCTGAACTGCAATGGACAGAATCGTAATAACATGAAATGTAACCAAAATGGCCGAAGTCCATTAGACCATATGATCAAATTCAAAATAAATTGATGGAAAGTTACTACCTAGGTTTTCCTGGTGTTCTGTAATCCTAAGATTAGGTCAACAAGACTTTGCACTTCAGAGCACTATAGCATCTAGTCTTCAGGTTATGCATCCAGGTTTACTATAGACCCAAAGCATTGAGACAGATAATCCTATAAGAAGTTCTACCTAAACCAACATGGTCTGCTGAACTGCAGTTTCTTAAATTAGATAGTAAGAAATGACACATCCTCCCTCCTTGATCCCCAGGGTCTGGGCACGCATTGCTCCCATTGCTGCTCTGATTTCTATCTGGAAGCTAAGTGAAAAACTGTTTCTGTAATAGGTTCTTAAAAAAAAAAACAGCTAGAGAAGGAAATGCTATTATCCCTCACCCCTGTTTTCCAAAACTTCCAGGGGCTGGGGCATTCATCTAGAATATGGGGTTCTGGAATCAATTCCCTTCTCTGTCTAATGAATTTAAGTCCTGTTCTCCCAACTCCCTAAGGTACCGTAGTCATTAAGAAGAGCTTTAGAGGGCTTGTGAAGCATTGTTCTTGTTCCCACATAGCTAAGTTCTTCAACTTTATGTGACCCATTTAAATAACAAAATGGAAAAGAGAGAGATGACTCTAAATCCCAGAGTTTAAATCACTCACAGGAATGTGTAATAGTAAAACACTATAATAAATGAAAGACTTCCCTAGCCCAGCCTGTGTTACTTGGTACTTGCTTTTTCTCTTTCTCAGTGAATGTTTCAAGTTGACCAATTAAAGCAGAAGATCCTCAGGATGGGAGAATGAGGGTGTCCACACCTTCCTACTCAGGTTAGTGACAAAGACACATTCCAGGAGACAGGAGATGAAGGTTCAAGTCCACCTAGACCTAGGAAGAAGCTGAACTTGTCTCCTGGATTGGTGTTCTATCCTTTGATAGAATGTCACTTGCTGTCTTCCTGTTTCCTGGCTTTATTAGAGGCAGGTGAGCTGCTAGGTTTGCTCTAGAAGTGGGAAATCCATGTGAGTTATGGCAAGATTTAGGCCAAGGACAGGTCTTGAACTGTTTTGCAAGTCTGCCTAGAGTGGGAATTTAAGACAACCCAGGAGGATTAATCTCACCAAACTTTAGTTGAGTAATATGTAACATGATTAGTCTAAGTTGTCTAGGTTCACTCCGTAATGGATATGAAGAAATAGATTCTGTGAGAGTGCAAGTCACTCCAGCTATCATATAAGCAACACCTTGCAAGCATACCTGTTTTGCTCCAGTAACTATAGAAGGAGGCTAAACAATCCACTCAGATTAGACACCTTATTTTTAATGTCTCAATTAAGGCAAAATGAACCCTAGTCTTGAAATCATAGATATACTTCAGGTTTAAGGGACAACTACGGAAAGAGTTGTGGAGCTAATTTGTGGATCTGACTATGTGAGATGACCAATCATATCTAATACTCGTTCTGGTTATGGCCCAATCTTTTATGGTTAGACCGAATTAAAAAAAAAATCTTTCTCATTTCTTCTGCAGAAATTCAAAATCACTCCTTTGGTATTTGCAGTATATATGAAGTGTGGCTCCTGTTTTCTGTCACACACAGCTTCCCTGTCCTTTTTGCTTTGACTGCTTCAGCATGATCCCAGGAAAATATTCTTTCCGGGGCTGAACTCCACTGATGAGGCACACTTAGCTGTGCCAAACCCTGTGTACTTTACTAAGCTCCAATTCATTTATCAACATAGCTGACCCAAAGCTGACCCAAAGGCATAAGGTCCAAGACTACCTGGCTAGAAGCAAACAAAATTTCTTTGTATTAAAGATCGCCACTTATTAACTGAATTTTCTGCATCTTTGTCTTATCTCAGTGATCATCAGAAATGTTTCTCCTCTGACTGCTGGCCACTGACTGGTAAATTAATTCCTTTCCTGGATCGTGATGAGTAACCGCAGAAAGTGACTGCACAGATGAGAGATATCTGGAATTTTCATTCTCCAGATCTCCTGAGTTCTAAAAGAATCCATGATTTATTTTTTTTTCTGGGGCAAGGGGGATAAAACTGAAGTGAACATTTTAGATTTTGTGGAAATTGTATTTTCTATTTAATAAATTATTCTGACAAAACATTCTAAATAATGCCTATTTCTTTAATTCAAAAGACCATTTTTTTTGTTCTCTGATAATGACACAGTGTTGCCAAGGCTGTCAAAAGGGTAAACCCTGGAGCAGAAAGGACTCATGCACATATTCCACCATGTTGTTGAGATATTTTCTGAGATGGTAAAAAAATATCTGAGCTCTACAGTAGCACTTGTGTCATTGCTCTCAATAGTTACAAGACTATCTAGTAAATACCATGTATGCATGGCCATAGCTAGTGATAAAGAGAAATAAATAGGGTGGGATCAACTGCTGGAAACACTGAAAGATTCTTCCAGCACTTTTGTGTTCCTAAGCGTTGTTGCCCATAATTATACACATTAGATTCTTGCACCTGGGTTAATGGCGTAACCAAGTCCGACAGCCAAGCCAAAATCGTCATGTAGCATAGACTTGGTTGCAAATCACAGATACCCTGAATCAAATAATTTCAAGAACTTTCTTTGCAAACTATCCAGGAGCCTAGCTTGACCCCCATCAACCTTCCAGTATGTTATAGCTAAAAAATGAAAAATGTAGAGCTTGAAATGAAATGTACAGAGAATTGATTCAACTATCATTTTCTGATAGTGATAAAATCAGATACAGTACATAGGAAATGCTTAATCTTCTTTCTTCCACCCCCTACTTCAATTTTTAACGAAAGTCACGTTTTCCCACATACAAAAAAAAGGCGACTCGTTTTCCAACTAAAACAAATATTTTTCTTAAACTAACTTTTGTTTTCCCAAATATTTGACAGTAGCAAACTGTACAGTTCTGAAGAAGTTTAGTCAGCTGTGCAGATTGACTTTTGAAGTGTAAAATAAACCTTTACTTAACAGATGTCAAGAATACGATTTTGTGAGATAATGACAGGTTTTGTAATAGGTTGGTGGTGGTTCTTTCTAAGTGGAATGAATGAAGTTTTGGTGCCAACTCTTTAAAAAAAATGACAACATGATTATTAACAATTGACTGGAATCAGGAAAGAAAAATCAACAACAAAACTGGCTGTACTTCTTTTTTATGTGTTTGGAAGGCACAAATTGCTTACTAAATTACACAGAAGTACAATTATCTTTAATGGGTACAC
>NW_009621416.1:59505-64702 GCF_000690535.1 Cariama cristata | reverse complement strand
TCTTTCTTCATTTGTGAGCTGCAATGGAACTGAAATCCAGTGCCGAGGAAGACAACCTTAGACCTAGTCTTGAGACATCAGCCAGAGCTGACCTTTTCTTTAGACCTATCTTCCTCTACAGGACCTGGAAATCCTGATTCCATGCTAATTTGATGACAACTTCAAGAGAGGACTCATCTCCCATCCAGTCAAAAACAGTTCATTGCCCCACCAGTTCACAAACTTCTGCTTTTGGGGAAAGAAAGGGGGATCCACTAAAATAATCATGGCTTATACCATCTTCCCAGGAAACAAGGCTGCTCCTGCTCTCAGCACAGTCAACAGGGCAAGAAGGACATTAACACCCCCTCTAAATATTTCACACAGAGCCAACCCTTTGCTGTGCAAAAGAGCAGCAATGAAGGCTTGGAAAATTTGATGCACCTGAGGTGAGTGGCACTAACTTTCTCTGCTGGCTGAACCCATTGGTATTTGCTATAGGTTCCAGCAAACTTCCTCATCCTCCAAAAATAGCGCTGTGGACTGTCATGGTGCTGTCTGGTTGGCTGCAATTGTTCTGCACTGTCAGCCAGAGTATATCATCCTGAGGTAGAAACAGAAATGTGGGCTTATTGCAGGGTTCGGAGAAAAGATGAGGGACACTTTTATCTCTGGTGGCCCCGCACTGAACTTACTTGACGGTAATCAGGAGCTGCTGTAGGCAGACCTGAGAGCATGAGTTTTCGCAGAGGCTGGGTCCCGATTAGAAGGGAGTACAAACATGGACATGTGTACTGACTCTTTTCTCACTTGCTGGCCTTGTGCCTGAGAGCCAGACCTGCTTCTATATATATATCAGAATTTTTGAAGGCCCTTGGGAACAGTTCTCCTTTGCCAGTGAAACCACGTGTTGCTCACCCCCTGTCAGTGCTACATTGCCAGCTCGCAGCCCTGCCAGCTGACACACTGCTGAGGCCAGCAGTGGAGAGTGTGGCCAGCCATCCCCACCTGCCTGTTGGGTCACCCAGGGACTCAACCTCCTCTGCTTTCTCCTCGGCATCCTTCAGAGTGGCCCCTCCAGTACTTCTCCTGCTACTCCAGCTCATCTCTATTTCTGCCCATTTTTGTTTGGGATCATCTTCTTCCTGTCAGCTCCTCACTGCTTTGTTGAAATGACTTGTTTTCTTTCATCTTCTCTTTATTGCAATTTTCTCTGCTGTTTCTCAGATTTCCTTTCCAACCTTCAGGTTCCCATGAATGCTCTGCAGCCAGTTTTATAGCTCTCCTCCACGTATTACTTCACCTTTCCTTCCATCCTATCAATACACACTTGACAGTCCTCTCCCCTCTTTTGCTCATGATTTTCCAGTCTACTATATCCCTGAATATTCTTCACAGGGCTGTGAGGCGAAGAGTAATGAGGTACCCAAAACCTTTGTACATGGGTACAAATGCCATTGCAAGTCAGAGGTTTGAGAGGCCAGGTTATTAAAAAGTGATCATTAATATCTAGGCCAAATGTTATTTCAAAGCATCTCCTTCTCTTGCTCTCTGAATTGCTGTATTTACTTTCCAACAGAAGCTAATGAAGAAAAAGAAAATATTTTCCTCTGCGCAGGGAATTAATGCAGGAGGCCTGCAGTGGCTCTTCTGGAGCCCTCCTCATCTACAATGAAAATCCATGTAAGTCCCCTGTAAATACACACCCTCAGCATTTCTGCTAAATGCATGCTATTTACACAATAGCCTATTACAACAGCCCATCTGTCAACCCTCTTTCATGGCCACAGGTGGAGGATGAAAAATTCTTTTGAACAGAGCATTGAGGGTCTTTGGAGAAAAGCTTGTTTACCACTGTATAGCCGGGCCTCCCACAAAGCCAAGATATGCAACCTTCTGGGGCTCCCAGCCATGGCTGGCCTTTAGTCAAGCAGTGCCCTGGGCAAGCCAGAATTTCATGCCTTTCCAAAACGCTAATTGATTGGAGATAAACATTAACCTAGAATTTCAGTTGTGCACTCTAGTCTTAATCATGCCAGGCAGCTGCCCAGCTAACCCACGCCTCAGGCTAACCCTACTTCAAGGGTCTTTGTATAAAACCGAAGGTCATGGAAGTTTAGTTCATTTTATGGTACAGACAACTACAAAGCATCTAAATGTTTTTATTTTTAAGAGCTTCCCTTTAATTCAGAAAATGATTGTGAAAATATGGTGGACAGAAGCAGGGTATGTCCCAAGCTCTCAAGGTGGACTCCCTCATTCAAAGCTCAGAGCAATGAACCAGCACCTCAGTCCAGATTGCAAACCGAAACCAAGAAATTATTTAGATCACATACACACTTACAGTGACAGATAATCCACTCGTTCCTTGAACTCTGAGAGACATCTTGCCCTTCCAAAATGTCATCACAGGTTCTCAGCAGATCTGGCAAAGAGTATGTGCAGTTTGAATACCACTGGCCGGAGTCCAGCACAGAGCATGTAAGTCCTGGGCTCTCACCCCATCACCAGTGTGGGAATAAACTTTCTAAGACATGGCTGGAAATCAAAGAAAGAATGACAGAGATTTTTGTGACACTCTGAAACTATTTGCTGAGAGCTGTAAGGTTGCTAGCCTCCCTTCAGTTACTCAATTAAAAAAGAAACATCCTACACTGAAACACAAGCTTTTTTTCAAGCCCTCCTTAAAGCTAGGTTGCCCCTTGCCTTGGCCATATGGAATGTATTTATTGTATTATTTTTTCCATTACCTTTTTTTTTCCTCTTTCTGTTCATCTCAACGTTTATTTATAATTCTGCAATATCCTTGCTCATCTCTTCTTTTATTCTTTTCTTTTTCTTTTTTTTTTTATTGGAAATGGTTCTTTATGAGCCTTCTACCGCAGTTTCATCCTGGTAGAATATGAAAACAGTAACACTGAAGGTAAACTTTTGAACCCAAAGTGTTTGAGTTAATTCAAAATTAGGTAAAACCACCCAGAGATGAAAGGTCCTCCCTGTGTTGAAATAAGAAATGGGAAGATAAGATATGGGTAAAGTGGTGCATATAAATCTCTCATTCTCTGCAGCATCACCAGCTGAGGACATGTCCACACCTTCCAGTGCAATACTACACCTTTAGCTGTTGCCCAAATCCAACTCAGGTTCTGGAGACAGAAAAACTACATTTATGTAGCACAGGACCCTAACAAAATAACTCTGCCTCTCAGCATGACTTATTATCAAAGGCACAACATTGTCCTGAAAACAGATGAGAAGTTGGCTTGGGAATATCTATAGCATGCTGCATTGTACCATATAGATACGCCAAATCAAAGCTACTGTTTAGTACAATCCCTCCTGTGAATGCTACTCCCACAATGTCAGTCAGAATCATATTTCTGACATGAAATGCCCAATGACAGCAACTGTGAAGTGTTTGGGAGTGTGCTGCCTTCCAACTTTCAAGTCTTTTACGTACTTAAGATGTACAGCTGTAAAAAATAGAAGTTTTTCCATTATTCTTTGTCCTTTCAATCTTTTATTTTGCAACTAGGTATATTCTTTCCCATCTGCATTTTCTCCTGCTGACAGTTAAGTTTTACTCCTGTGGTGCATAAATGCAAATAGGTTATGTGGGCAGGGATGGAAGGTCCTTTAGACAACAGAAATTCTATGAAAAAGTGAAACTCTGGAATATTTGCTTTCTTCAGCCTAATCACCCCATCAGAGTCCTAATTGGCATGCCAATCGCCCATTTCAAACTCCAGAAGTGTTGAGATTGAGCAGTTGGAAAGAAAAGTGTTCTAAAATCTGCTCCAGTAATATCTTATAGGGGACATAATAGCAGATCCATGTGCTTTTCCCAGCATATTTCCCTCTCTAACTTTTCTCAGATGAATAGTTATAGCTCATAGAAAATACGTCCTGGCTGTTTCATATGGTCTTGACTATGGACCAGTTTTAACTATATATACAATTTTGTCTGAGCACTGCTCAGAGTAGACTGGTGAGCTGTAGTACAGAATGCTGCAATTCTTTTATCCTGGGTCTGCAGTGTCTGCCTGTCTTATTTGTAGCTGATGGCTAAATTTCTATCTGATACAATTGCTGAAATAGCCTTGAAATGGGAACCGCCTGTAACCGATGTAGTGATGTCTACTAGCATTTGCAGAATCTAAATGACAAGCTCCAAACACTGACCTCATCCGGAGTAGCATGTGCAGTTCTGTTTATCCCTGTTCCAAAAAGGCATATTAAAATTGGTGCAGGCCAGGAAAATTATTCCCAGTTTGGCATGGAGAATAGATTTCATTTTAGAAGAGACTGAGAACAAGACTAAGTAAGATGATAGAGACAGACTTAAACTCTCCTTAGAGTATAATATCCAGATCACAGCACTCCACTTCCATACCACAGCTGGGTCACATCTGGCCCTTTCAGAGCATGGCAAGGGTGATCTTAGTTTGTCTGTAGAAAGAAAGCAAGCAGAAGGTGTGTTTACATCAGTGCTTTGATTCAGATCAGTTTTTAAGCAGATCTCCTGATCTGATTGCTTCGCCTTGCAGCATGGTTTTAGAGGGCACCTGATGGATTCCTTTCAGATGAAATTAATCTGGAGTATGTGATAAAAATTATCTGGTGAGCTCCAGCCACTAATGGGAGTTCAATACATGGGATCAGACTCAACCAAGCAGTGTACATGAAATCCCCAAAACGTTTGCTATGTGGATGTGGACTCCTCAGCACCAAGTTTAATTCTACAGATTTGATCATATGAAACCGTGCTTCTTGCTAATGTAGACACAGCTAAATAATATGTCTACTTGCTGAGAAGCAAACTAAGAGACCCCGTCCTGAGCTAGATGCTTTCAAAGACTCCTTGCTTAAAAGTAGCTCAAACATTTTCACACTGCTCTGAGTTAACAACAGTGACTGCAGTGAAGAAATTAAAAAGAACCATTAGAGTTATGAACTTCTGGATCATCTTTTTAGAAAGACAAAAAAGGACAAGGAGTTTTAAAAAGATTTTAATTTTATGGAAAGGACTACATGATCTGGCTGCCTGTGTTAAATAGGGGATAGAGAGGACCTTGTCATCCCAAGAGGTTTCTCCCACTTCTGCCTAATTAGGAGGTGTCACTTGCTACATTTATTTCAATATGTGCTAGTGAAGAACTAAAAAATAGTATTACAAATAGCAATGAAACAAGAAAAGATTTATTAGAAAGACAACTTT
>NW_009621416.1:50092-59474 GCF_000690535.1 Cariama cristata | reverse complement strand
TTCCCCCTCCCCATAGTAATCACCAAGGAGCCAAGACAAGGGCTCTAGCACCTCACAGGGAAAACCTGAGTCAAAAAGCCCTGAAGAACTGTCAAACTTGACTAAGGGAAATGAACTTCAGGAAACCCAAGAAATGCATCTTTTTTCTTAGACCTGAACTGAATTCAAGGGAATCCAGAAAAAAAAAAATAGGACTGTATGTGGAATGTCTTTGGAATATAGATAAACATTGTTACACGTAGATGGATCTTCTTTCATAGACAATGGGCTTATTCCCTTTTTCAATGAAAAGAGAGGTATAAGGGAGTTTCGTATGACTCCTAATTCTTTGTCTTTGTTTACAAACAAAATTAAAGCAGCTTGAAGGTTGCTGTAAATTTAATGAACTGATTCCCAGGGGTTGGTATCCTTTGTGGTTTGTCAAGATGTACTCAGCTCTGGCACTTCTGTAATCTGGCACACAGTCTAGCTGGTACCTATACCCAGCAAGAAAATTGGTACTAGTGTCCAGGTCCTTCAGCCTTAACAGATCTTTACCTCTCCCGGATACATGTCCTAGCTGTTGCCAAATGGAAGAAGACCGTATGCTGTGACAAGTGTCGGTCAGAGACCCACCCAGCAGGAACATAGCTCTTTCATTTCCTAAGGCTAAAGTGGCAGAAATTCCATTCTGATCCCTTTACTGTCCACCTTTGTTAGATTATACTTGCTACACAGGGAATTTTACAGAAAGAACCAAGTACAGAGACAATTCTGAACAGCCAGTTCCCCAGCAGCAATGGAAAAATCTCTGAGGTATGCAGCAGACATGCAGTTTTGTGATTAGTAAGCAGGACAGAGAGGTCAGGAACTCTGGGCATCTCATCTCTGTCACTGGTTTTGTCTGTGTCCTTGGGAACATTACTTAATCTTCTGTGCCTCAGGACCCACATCTCTGAAATGGAGACCATGAAACCTACCTACTCATTGTGATCTGATCATATTTGTAAAGTCACCTCACATCCTCAAATGGCAGCACTTTATGGGCCCTAAGAACCATTAGTGTGGGCTGAGATATACAAGATAAATAGCTAGAGTTCCACTATAAGAGTTATTTAAGGAAAGTGTGGGTGTAAGCCTAGTATAAGTCATGTTCAAGAAGCACACTTCCTTTGTTTCATTATTCATTTCTCACTTGGCATTCAAAATATTTAGAGACTCATAGTTTTTAACACTCGTGTATGTTTTTTCCTGTGACTGAGGATGCAGTAGTTCATAAAAGTTGGACAAGTTTTAAAAAAGCAAATTAAAAAACTATGAACTTTGGAAATTTGAGTACAAATTAATACACTTTTTAAGAGGGGATATATTTTTTCTTTCTGGCTGTGCTTGTGATGAATTTAAAATAGCATGACAACTCACTTTTCAAGAAATGAAGAACTCCAAAAATATCAGTGTGATTGTTACTTAATTCTGTACATTTTTTTAAGTAGCATTGTTTTGAATGACCTTCTTAAAGTGAATGACACTAAAGCACATATCAGTAATAGTCTTAGGGAATTACATCAAGCACCATGTGTTGGCTTTGCCTGCTGTGTCTGCCCATCTCTTTTAGTGCCACAGCTGTTTAGTGCTTGTTCATAATCAGAATGTCCATACGATTCCAACAAGAAGTACTAAATCAAGTATCATAACCAGAGTTATCTTCAAAGTCTAGCAGCAGTCACCAAACCCTCTGAATGTTCTTCTACCCAGCATTTATCCTACATGTATGAAGGTCAAAGGCTAACCTTAGGTCAAATGGTGGATGTTCAGATGATGTCCAAATTGGAGTGGATATGGACAGAAGATCTGAGACTGAAACAAGACTCATCTCGTCCCAGGATCAGTATTTTGGGACAGACTTGAAAAACATTCTGGGTAAATTTTAATTTCATAGAGATGTAATCTGTACAAGCAACAGTATGAAGAGAATTCAAGCCAACACACAGATATGCAAATATAACTGTCATTTTATACGCACTCTAAGTCAGTATCAGTCAGAACTCATGCCAACAAAAGTGATCTTGCACCTACCACTGTAGGCTGCTTGTTCCTTCCTTTATGTCACTATTTCTCTGATCAAGTTCATAAGAGAGTTCACATGGATGTTTTTCCCAGCATTACAAAAAGAGCAGTGGGAAGACAGTGATGAACAGCAGGTGCAGAAGGATGCTGAGACCTTTTAGTGACAACACTGACTTGTCTTGCTGTAAAATTGCAGCCTATGTCTGCAGCCGAAAAAAAAAAACTGTTTTCATGAGGGTGTAGTTTGTGTGACTCGTATGACTACAAGACTCTTATCTTTTTATTTGTTCCTGTACAGTTCGTGACTATGGGGAAAATCAGTAATGGGCTTCCAACAACTGGATGGCTTATAGTTTTCAATGTGACTTTCATAAGGTCTTTTTTTCTTAAATGAGCTGGAAGAAAAATAGATTTTCTTTTACATTTTTGAAAACAGAGAAGGTTTCAGTTGTATTGACCTGGTAGAAATCTCATATGCAAGACAAGGTCAATTTTACAGTTCAGACATCCTTGTGGAAATTTAGCTATTCTTTATGGGACCTGATTTTGATCTGGAAAATGTGCTCCTTCTGATTTGAATTCAACCCAAAGCTAAACCCCAGGGAAAGCTGAGGTCCAGAACTTGGACTAAAATCCCACTAAAAGGGTACAAGTGCCATTGCTGAGGAATTTCTTCTACAAGTCATGTTTGGTTATATCTCAGTGAGATGCCAGATCAAATGCCTGCCAGTTACTGTGCAAGTTAGATTCAAAACAATATTCTGGTCACTTTGAGGTGAGGACAAGTAAGGGCAAGTTAGGGAATACTGTGCAGACCAGTCAAGGGTCACACACTGAGAATAAATCCCATTCACTCAGTTCCCAAAACATACGCAGGTAAACAGACCCCTTCCATCCTCACAGCACTCCAGAACCACTCTTCTCTTCTGTGAGCCAGGTGCTAGACCCAGCCAGACAACCAAATCTACCGTCATCTCAGTTCAGCACAAGGCTGGGATAGACGAGAAAAGATGGTGAATTTCGCAGCTGATCCCAACACTACAGCATGTGGCTGACCATTCACAAGACCTAAAGCTCTACCGCTCACCCACTGGGGGAGAAAATCCTGCAGAGCTCTGTCTTAGAGACCTTGTCTCAGGAATGTATCTGCAATGGGCACTGAGTGTTGCCCGAAATGAGGCAACCCAGCCAAGACAGAGCAAAGGAGATACTCATGGAGAACCGATAACTTTTCTGAAGAAGTGCAGATTCTGTACTTCCCTGCTTGCCATGAGGCTTTGAAAGGGATGGTGCTACCTCAAGCATGGTCACTGCTTAGGACGTCCCTTGAGCAGCCTTCTGAGGCTCCCAGTATCTCTTCCTTCGTTTTACAGAGACATTTGATACAGTTGTTGTCCATGCTGATGCATTCTCCTCGTTTTGTTAGTGACATTTGTGAAATCACCTCAAAAGATTTTAGTGTATTCAGTCAGGATTTATGAATGGGCTTTAAAGCAGGAAACCTGTTGTTGAATATCCATGCTCAGTCACACTTTGATAACCAGTCATTTAGATGGTTAAAATATAACTTCTGTGAGATAGGTTTCCTCCCACTTGGGCAATTACTACAAAAAGAGTTTGCAAACAAGGCTGTCTCACAACAGAGCCCTTCTTCCTGCTTCTCCATCCTATGGCTTCATAAATCTCTGCTTGTGACATCATAATCTGTTGCTGTGGGAATCCAGCTGGTATCACAAACAGAGGATTACGACCTCAAAGTAGAAGCAAACAGAAAGAGATTGGTTCCGTGAGAAACAAAACATCCTCAGGGAAGATGAATAGATCATCCTCCCAGACCTTTCAAGATCAGGCTTACCCACGTCCTGGAAACCTGAGATCAGATTCCAGATTGCTGTATCTTAGTAACCTCATCTGCATTGCGAAGAACCTGCTGAAGACTCCCTTCACATCCCCCAACAAAAAGCTGGATAGGGATGCAAGGCAGATAGGCTTTTAGAACAAGTTCTTAGGCAAAACATAGAAAAAGATATTTTTTGTGATGACAGTGTAAAACACATTCCTACCAGATAGGTTAAACTAGCTATAATCAGATATACATGTAAACTGAGGTTATATAAAGAAAATTCAGTTCAACCTCTATCATCTGGCCACTTAGTGACTTTATTTTCATAACTTCATTTTTGAGAAAAATGCCACAAGCTTTTGGCCATATCACTGTGGACAACTATGAGAAAGGGTCCCCTGTGGGAATAGCTGCAGGAGACACTCTGTCTAAGCAGGGCACTTGGATCTGAACAGCTCAGAGACCCAGTGGGTCACAGGCAGGTGTCGGTGGTATCATGCTTCTTACGCTTGCTTCAGTAACAGGGAGGAGAGTGCCTCAAGATGTTCAGTGCACCCATCCTATGGCTGACTGAGACCCCTGAGAGTCACTGCAGCTTTGGAACTGACACCAGGGCTCTCAGGAGTACTGCAGCTGGAAGAGGAGGAGGAGCTTGATGCTCTCCTTTGTATTTTCCACACAGTGCTCTTCCAATGTTTATCCTTTACTACTGATCTATTCGAATAGAATTTGAAGGAAATGCAAGATCAGTAAAGGCATATGCAAATATAACTTTTTTCTTGTAGGTCATTGCCATAGAAACTGTTACTACAGGATCTAGAGAGACATGGACAGATCTTTGGGGCACAGAAATGAGCGTCTCAGCCTCTTGGGTCCACTAACTTTAAGATTTGTGAAGGTTTACTCCATATTTTAGACAAATTATTTATGTTTTTAGTTTTCCTACCTGCTAAATAGGAATAAAAATCCCAGTTCATCTCAGTGGAGTCCTAGGAGGAAGCCTCGTTTTGTGTAGACAGGCAACTGGAGAAGACAACACAAGTGCTTAGGACAAGCAGGTGATCAGGCCCATGGGTTCATGAAAGGCAGGTTGTGCTTGACTAACCTGATCTCCTTCTATGACAAGGTGACCCACTTAGTGGATGAGAGAAAGGCTGTGGATGTTGTTTGCCTAGACTTTAGAAAAGCTTTTGACACCATTTCCCACAGCATTGTCCTCAAGAAACTGGCTGCTCATGGCTTGGACAGGTGTACTCTTCGCTGGGTAAAAAACCAACTGGATGGCCAGACCCGAAGAATGGTGGTGGTGAATGGAGTTAAATCCAGGCAGTGGCCAGTCACAAGTGATGCTCCCTAGGGCTCAGTACTGGGGCCAGTTCAGTTCAGTATCTTTATCAATGATCTGGACGAGGGGATCAAGTGCACACTCAGCAAGTTTGTAGATGACACCAAATTAGGTGGGAGCGTTGTTCTACTTGAGGATAGGAAGGCTTTACAGAGGGACCTGGACAGGCTGGATCAATGAGCTGAAGCCAACTATATGAAATTCAACAAGGTCAAGTGCCAGGTCCTGCACTTGCATCATAGCAACCCCATGAAACACTACAGGCTTGGGGAAAAGTGGCTGGAAACCTGCCCAGTGGAGAAAGACCTGGGGGTGTTGATCAACAGCCGGCTGAACATGAGCCAGCAGTGGCCAAGAAGGCCAACAGCATCCTGGCCCGTATCAGACATAGTGTGCCCAGCAGGACCAAGGAAGTGATCGTGCCCCTGTACTCAGCACTGGTGAGGCTGCATCTTGAATCCTGTGTTCAGTTTTGGGCCCCTCACTACAAGAAAGACATTGAGGTGCTGGAGCGTGTCAAGAGAAGGGCAGTGAAGGTGGTGAGGGGTCTAGAGCACAAGTCTGATAGGGAGCGTCTGAGAGAGCTGGGGTTGTTTAGTCTGGACAAGAGGAGGCTGAGGGGAGACCTTATAGCTCTCTACAACTACCTGAAAGGAGGTTGTAGCGAGGTGGGGGTTGGTCTCTTCTCCCAAGTAACCATTGATAGGACAAGAGGAAATGGCCTCAAGTTGCACCAGAGGAGGTTTAGATAGGATATTAGGACAAATTTCTTCACCGAAAGGGTTATCAAGCACTGGAACAGGCTGCCCAGGGAAGTAGTAGAGTCACCATGCCTGGAGGTATTTAAAGGACATGTAGACATTGTGCTTAGGGACATGTTTTAGTGGTGGACTTGGCCGTGCTAAGTTTACGGTTGGACTCAGTGATCTTAAAGGTCCTTTCCAGCCTAAATGATTCTATAATTCTATGATTCTGTGCCTTTGAAAGTGACTTTTCAATGAGGTTCAATCTCTGTTCCAGACTCAGGCCTAAGGAGTCTTTGCATACTCCCAGTCTACGGAACTTCCTCTGTTCGTGTCTCAGGGCAATAACTGAGTGTCACCCAGCAGAACCTTTCTCTTCACTGAGTGTTGGATCTGACTAGAGTCAGTCTGCAATACTCTGTATTGTATCCTACATCATGTGCAATACCTCTGCACCATGGGCACCATGTGGGGAAGGAGGGAGGTCCCTGAATTGCTCTTGCAGCAATGCTACTTCCAACTGTCCATGATGTTACCCCAGGCCCCCTCTAGGCTTAGCTTGTGTATTTAGTAAAATTAAAAACATGTTCCTTCAAAATAAACCACTCTAGCTGAGGGTGTAGATTCTCAGTGAGCAATCTTAGACCGCACCATAGCCTAAAGCAGTCTTTCCCCCACGCTTCCTGCCTTATGTTCTTGATGCATCTCTTGTGCTGGCAATAGCAATTGCACAGCCTCACAACACAGAAAACTAATCCCTTTTTTTTCTGTATGTTTTTCAGACAAATCAGTTTGTTCATATGGTTGATGATATGACAGATAGTGTTGCCCCAAGGGGAGGGAATGTGTGGTCAGAGGCATGGGGGAAGAGATGAACTGCTGCTTTTGGCAGAAGTCCACATTCAGACTGGGCTAAACTGTTGACGAAACAGTTCCTTTACCTACCTATTTTGTCATCATCCTCTTGCCTTCTTTTACGATCAGTCTTGTTCCTCTGGATAGGTACTGAAGGACTCCACTTAAACTTTGTTTCATTACAGTCGCTTCCCAAATTTTCCTGGGCAGGTGAACATACGGGTAATGTGGAAGTCGGTATTACATCTTGAGAGAGTACTGGAGTGGAGGGTACTTGGGAAGGCTGAAATAGTTGTTGAAAGCAATTTGCTGTCTGGTTTCTAGGAGACAGCATGACTCATTGCATCTTTCCTTGTAGTATGCACCTCTCAACCATTTATCAACTAACACACTTGATCAAGACTGATAAAAAATCTTTTAGAAAAATTATAGAGAGCTGCATTATAGAATGGGAACATTAAAGTGTGGAAATAAAATGATTGCTGAAGATAAGGTCTGTTCCACTAGCACCGAAGAATGTAGACTCACATTCATCCCAAGGGATTTATTGGTGGAACTCCCACTAGTTCAAGTAATAAATGCATACATAAATCCCTTTGTATCTTGACAATTTCCCCCTAACCATGCTTTAACCAAACTTCACAGTCAGCAGTCTTTCTCTGTGTGTGTGGGTGTGTGTCTTTAAATTATTGTTACCATTATTTCATTCAGCACTACCTAAATATATCAAAACTAGAAATTAGTCTTAATTTTAGTTGAAAAGTATCATTTACATATGCACACCATTATAAGAACAATAAATAACAGTAGTAGTAATAATAACAGTAATAGTCCAGAACATGATTTCAGAACCACAAAAAAGCAGACGTGGATTTGGTGCAGTAATCATAAATAAGTAAAATCTGGCAATTAACACATTGCATTTCAAGCTCTGAAAGGAAAATGACACTAGTGTGATAAGGCTATTTTCTGTAGCTCATTTAGAATAAGGTGTAAATGGCATATATGACACTTCATAACTGTATATGCCCAGAGATCAGAATGCAGGAAGGCAGAGACATTGTACATAGGTTACAAAGGGAAGTTCAGCTACTGCCGTAGAATGTACAGATTCCATCTTATAAAAACAGCGTTCTGAATGCCTTTTCTGACAAGCAAGAAAATGTTGTCAAACATTTGATTCATCAAATGTTATCTTCACTATACAAGAAAAGTATTCTAAGCCTTGACGAAGCCCAAGAAGTAGAAGAAATAAAACAGAATAACTTTGCTGCCCATCCAGAAAAAAATCAATAAAAATGACCACTGAAAATGAGAAAATTCCTTTTTATGCAAATATGAGGCTTCTATTTTGAGGTTGATGAGGTAAAAGGCTCTGTTCATGTTGAATTTTAAAAGGTACAACTGAAGAATATGGGTGACATTTTCCACAATGTGTACCTGCTTTAGAACTGTAAACCTTGTTTTTAAATGGTTTAGATGCCTATGAATGACATGTTCAGGATGGAGACACTAGAAGTCATGGATGTGCACCAGACCGTGCAGTCTCAGATGAACCAGATTTCCTCCTGAACCCAGGTGGAATCCAGGTAAGTGGTTTTGTATGAATGAAAAATACAAAGAACAAAACTCCGGCTGAGGTTACTGCCTTCAGCAGCCCGCTCCACCTCAAGTACACAGGCAGCTGCTCTCCTTGTAAATCAGGGCTTGACATCGTGGTGTTGCTAAATAAACTGGAACCGGAGATGGCTTCCTCCCGACCATGGGCTCTGCTGTGCCACGGATGGGCAGCCGGCTCCAAAAGGGAGCAGCCGTCCATGCAGGGCAGCCTGGCAGAGAGCTGGGGGCAGTGGCAGCCTGGTCCGACCCATGCCCTCCGCGCGTGGACCTGCTGCCTGTGACTCACGGTGAAGCTTGGCCTTCTTTCCCAAATGTGTTTTTCTTTCACTAGAAAGGTTGGAGAACGATCCAGGTCAAAACTTTACAGTTTCATTTCAGTAGAATTTCTACACTCATGCACAAAAAGGGTACATGAAAGTATTTTTAAAATCTATGTTAATTTAACCAACAAAATTACTATACCAATTAACTATGCAGCCTGCCTCCTAAATACCTCTGCCACTTTACTGGTAAGTCTTAGGTTTATCTTGGGTATTTCCAATTTAAATTATTTAAAATTAATACATGACCCATTTTGCTGGTCATAGCTTAAATTCCTGTGCGTCTCTATCATGACTATTTATTGCTGCAGCATGAAATACACAGAAGCGGAGGAAAAAAAAGGCTGGCGCCTGGGTGATTTGTTCTCCACTAGCATGTGGGAGAAACAGGTTCTCTTCCAACCCTCTTGTTCCCCAGGCTGTCATGGGCACCGAGTGCTGCAGAGATAGCAGCAGCATCTTCTCCAGCTGATTAACCAGAGACAGTGACAGACTTTAACAGGAGTGCTACCCAGCACTCCAGAGCCAGAAGAATAGTTGCCTCAAAATAGAAGCAGATGGATCTGCGCAAAACGATGTGACTTTGGAATTCGAAAAAGTGTGTTAGTGG
>NW_009621416.1:0-50061 GCF_000690535.1 Cariama cristata | reverse complement strand
GAAAGAGGGAATTGTGTATCTCATTTTAAAAGGAATATGTACACTCTCTTACTATCTTTTCCAGCAGGAAGATAAGGAGGTCAGGCTGTGCTAAAATATAATGAGCTGTGGTAAACCATGATTTTAAAATATGTTGAAATCTTGAACAGCAACAGTAGAAGATATTTACAAAAGTACCATGTTATAGATCATTTATGTAGGGATAATTATCCTGGTAATAAATCTAAATAAGAACAAACATGTTTTCTCTTTCATATTTTGGACCAGTGGACTGTGTGAAAAACAGAGAAATGTCCTATTTTACAAATCAGGTCTGAGTATGGAGCTGAATTTGAAGTTTGTTGTTGAGATTTCCTGAGTCTGAAAGGCATTTGCTGGTGTAAGGACCAAACTCTGATGTTAGCAAGCCTGAGTCTCCACCAGCATTTACACCAGGGTAACTCCTTAGACCTCAGTGAAATTGCTCCAGATTTATGCTCTGGTAACTGAAAACAGAATTATCCTCAAAGGGCAGCTTCCCATTTGCTGTAAAAAAACCCTAAGGATTGGACCTTAATTTATTGATCTGATCCTAGTGTAGCAAATCTGCATCCTAAGGGCATGTTGCAGGGCTTTAGGATTGTTTTGCACTGCTCTGAAATGGAAGTCACTTGTTCCCGCACTGTATCACACGTGCTGTGGGATCCTCCAAAACACTGAAAATTACACTTACCATAGGATTCAGCTCATCTTTGGTTACAGATCTCTGAAAGTTCACACTGTATTAGAAAATAACATGGGACGAGACCCATTCTCCAGCCCTGGGCTAACTTTTTCACATCCACATGATTAAACTCTCTCAGGCCCCAAAAGCAGACTGACTGCATTTGATACGCTTATTGAGGATGTGTCAGGCCCATGCTGAGCCCTGAACTGTGTGTGGGCACTGTCTGGGAGAGTGCTGCGATGCTGCTGATTGTGCTTGCAATTTGACCATATGGATGGTCATGCACTGGTGCTCAGGGCAGTGTGATAGCCTGGCTCGGTTTAGTAGTATAAAAATAGTCTTAGTGTCTAAGCGTGTCTACTGCCTCCTAAATGCCCTTCTTAGATTGACACCTAGACGCGTCCATTTCTCCTCATTGAGTTTAGAAAACAGCTATGGTGACCAACTCAGACCTAGACTTCCAAGTTTCTCATGCCTGAAGTGAAGTGTCTGCTAACCAGAGTGTTTCAGGGACAACATATACATCAATGAAGAAAGAAAAAGGAGAGTAGATTTCTTACTGCATGTGCCTGGATTTAGTATCTGGCAAAGCTGAATCTTCGTATAAAGAAATAAAGAGTGAAAATAAGACAGTCTCTGCCACATGTAGATAGATGCAGAAGCCAGCACTCACTGAGCCAGGCAAGATGCTGACACCATGCTTTTCGCCTGTCCGCTCTGTAAGCAGCATAAACAGTACTAGACACTGTATCATTTTAAATTGCTTCGTTGAGTGTAATGCTGATTTTAAACTTGGTTTGAGCTTCCTAGCTACCATGGAGCAGAGAATATTTACTCTCATCTTAGAAGATTTTACCTGGCGAGACAGAGCGAACAGCAGTCAATACCATTAGGGTGAGCAAGACCCTTCTGCCCTCCCAGCAATTCTTCAGGGCATTGCCCCCGCAGGGCCCTGGGGGATCTCAGAATCAAGTGGAAAAACAGAGTAATGGGTATGTCAGTGCTGAGTGATTAATCGTCAGTGAAGTTAGAGTTTGGGGGACACACAGACACTTATCCTAATGTAAGGAGAGTAAGTCCCCATTTACTGCCCTTGTTACCTAATGCTTGACATGGCCTCAGTACTTACTTAGACCTGGCAGAGACCCAGGGAGAGATGCTGATATTCAAAGCTGCAGTTGCTGATTCTTTGAGTGTCCCTTGATGCATCTGATTAAAGCGAATGATCGATACTAAACTTTGAGAAAAACTAGTGTGGGGATGTTATGGATGACAGTCCATGAATAAATAACTCTGATAATGGCATTTGTCTTACTATAAAGCTCATTCATAATTTAGCAAGAATAATACCCATTAAAGAACACCTAGAATGATTACTGCCAAAGTAAAGAGTTAATTGTTTTCTGTCTTCTGGGAACTCTCTCATAATAAGCTCAGTATGGAAAACTGGCTACAAACTCTATATAGTGATTATAAAAGTATCTACTCTGCAGGTTACCTCCTCCAGTTTTTGGACGTCCACTTTTGACACATATTCTCTAACTTGGAAAGGAAAAACACTGAGAGAGGTCCCATCTCTTTTTCACAAAAATAAGGAAGAATTTGACCCCATCTCCACTGAAGTCATCAGAAACTGATTTGGGTTCCAAAGTAAATATCATGGGATGCTTAAAGTAAATATTGCTCCTTATTAAGCAAATCAGTGTTGCTGTATGCTAAATGTAGAGGAAGAAATAACCCAGTTATGTCGGAGGAGCTATGTACTTTAATAAAATGTAGCTTGAATATTCATACCGTACAGTCATGTAATGCCTATAAAATATTTCCTGCCCCACCACCACAAAAACGTTTTGCAGATGTCTTTTAATCTAGAAATACTGTCTGTCTAAGGAAAGGGGAGAATGCCAATACCAGAGCCTTGCTCTAACAAAATCCAAGTGGTTTGTGTTTTCACATAAGGATTGTGCATATGCACTGGCACATCTGTTCACTGCGCAGTCCCACAGCCTGGAATGGATAACACTGACTTCAGGGATTAATGCCAGCCTCACTTGAATAACAAACACTTGTACTCTGACAGTTTTTGCAGCACTAAAACAGGATACGCTTCTTTGGACGTCGTGTCAAAACGCAAAGTACCATCCGAGCCTGCCCTCACTGGGTGATCACCTGTTTCTATTTAACGTCTCCTATTTAACAAGTATAGTATGATGGTGATGGAGCCAGAGTGTTTCAGAAGCATCCTGGAACAATACTCCATGTGGAAAATTATGGTGTCCCGTAGTGCTTCACATCTACCTCAACTATATTAAACACTACATAAAACAATCTGAATTCCAGACGTTCTCTCTAGATACTGTAAGCATGCTATGCCAATATTTATGAGATCAAAAACATGCCAAGGCTTTAAATCCATGATTCTAAACAGAAACTTTGGGTTTCACGCAAGACTGAGCTCTCAGCGTACCGCTCCCCTCCCCTGAATATGCCACAGCCTCGACCTTGAATGTGACCACAAATGTCACCACTGTCACTTCGCTTGAGTCAAAATACAGAAAAGCAGGAGGGTATATAAAAGTGCACTCCAGAGTTCTGCTTTTAGAGACCAAGCAGTTCAGGTATTGAAATCCAGTGACTTCCTACAGATCAACTCATCTAATGCCTCTTCCCTCAGACCCTGACAGTGCCTCTTCTGCCTCTCATGCGTGTGGGTCAACATCAGAAAACAGCCATTGCTAATTGGCATTTTTTTAGTAGTCAGAGCTGTATGAGAAATGGTTTCACAGGCCTGAAGGAAGAGGCCAGGCAGATGTGTGAGAGGGGAGGGGAGGCAGTCCAGATCCTCTCAGGCCCACTGGCAGCAAGGTTTAGCAAGATCTCAAACAACACCCAGGGTTTGCACTGCTATCCCCTTGCATTATCATCGCTTACTTTGCTGAGATTTCCTCCTCTCCTTCCAGGTCATTTCAGCCTCTTTTACCTGCTCAGGTTTGTATGAGTGCAAAGAGCCGGGGGCTCAGGTGCCAGGGCAGATGGGTGGAGCAAAAGAGGAGCCAGGGTGGAGGGTGAAAGTTGTTTGTCCTGGAAGGAAATTGTTCCCGGGATTCTGACCCCTGCACAGAGGTAGTCCAGGACAGGAGACCACCTGGCACAATGTGAGGGGAACCATCACGGGGCAACTGTGCGCACACACACACACACACATAGCCATTCTGGGGGGAAATTAGGCAGACTGGAGCCCCTTGAGCTCAGAGACTTTCACCTCAGGCCAAGGGACTATGTCATGTGGGCAGTTTTCTGGTGATTTTTCTTTTCCCCAGGGGTAGATGGGGTTCTCCTGGAATAATACGTGTGCACTTCCATGCATTGAATTACAGTTTTCTCCTGTGGCTGCCCAGAGTGAATTGTGGAGGACTGAAGCATGCTAATGCGGAGAGCTCGCGCTGCGTATACCATACAAGCCGTACCAGGGAGATTTTAGTCTCCAAGGATAGCAGCCCAACATACTTAATGAACGCTGTTACCTCCTATTATTTCCTGTAAGAGAAAGTGGAGAAAGATGATTCACTAAGGAAATCTGCATAATTAGGGTCCATCATTTCCTACAGATGGGAACATCACAGGCAAAGCAGAACACTTTCCCCCACCCTTTTAGCAATTCTTCTCAAGTAGCTGTTAGCTCCTCCACCTCAGGGAAAGGAGATGGGAGAGCTAATGCCAAAGAAATCTTCACCAGGAGAACTGCTTCCCCTTTGCTGCCACCGCCACTGCTCCCCAAGCTTTCTAACTCCACGTATTTTCTGCTTAGGAAATGATTAGTTCAATTGCATTTTCTCTTATGGTGTGTGGCTTTTATGTCAATTTATAAATCATATACTAACCACAAACCGAATTTTGGTCTGGCAGCTCAGGAACAGCACGGCAGTCTGCTGAGGCATGGTCTTTGCCAGGATCTACCTGATGACATGGGAATGGCACAGGCTGCCATTTGGATCAGTCCTTGAGAGCAGCAGTCTCAAATTCCTGCTTTGGCCAACTTCATATTTTGAACTGCCTCTTTCCCAGCAGACAGGGTGACTACTGTGTGAGGTTCGTGTGGAAGGGATTATTCAGTCAGTTGTCACCAAGTGGGTAAGAGGGAGGGAAAGGGGATGTTGAATAGTTCAAAATTATGAGGGAGAGATGTTAGAAACGCTCAATCACAGTTTATATATTTTGTGTTACTTTACCAGAAGTTAGTGGCATACCTTTCCTAACACTAAAATAATTTCTAAGTAGTCCTGTAGAACGAGGCTACCAAAATTGGGAGGTCCCACTCTACTCCACCCTTCCCAGCTGTGAAACATGACCTCCTCTTTAGGGCTAGTTATGGCATATGTTTGAACAGCCCTTCTCCCTTCCCTGGGCTGGTTTAACACACTACTCAGGCAGAACATTAATTCAAGGAGAGTGGAGAAAGGGAAGGGAAAGGGTTAGACTTCTGTTGGCTCAGTGAGTTAAAGAGCCCAGGGACACATCTGGAAAATGACAGAGCAAGTCTAAAGGAGAAAGTAGTGCCTTAGGGCTAGGAACAGGGGAGGGGAAGAGAGTGGAGATCAACATTTGAATAGCAGCAAACTATTTTACAGTCTTTATTACTCTTAGGATAGGACTCTCCTTTGTATCAGCATGAAGGTAAATAATACCGCTCTAAGACAACTGTAAGTTAGGACATCATCACAACGGGTCAGCTTTTAAAACCATTTAAATGTAAGGTTTGGGCTGGGGGGGGCGAGGGGGAACACACACTTAAATTTGCACATCAGGCCTAAGTTTACTTTCATTCAGAAGCTCTGAGCAGCTTAGCAGCTTGGCAGCTTAGCAACCTCAGAGCTGGAATGCCTTGCTTGAGAGTGTCTTACTGGTGTTCTGTACCTTCAAAACTTTTTCCAAGGTTTTTCTCAGTTGGGTGTTTTCATTTATGTCTTATTCTTTTATTCTGCTATTGTTTTTCTTGTTCTGCACACTGATAGGAGAGGCTTGGAACCTGGATTGCTTGATATGTATAATATAGTTTTTTACTTTTTTATGGGCTTTTTAAATAAATTATACGACAAGTGAGCAACATAAAAATCTTCAAAAGAAAATCTTCAGAATATTACACTTTATGTAGAGTCAATCAAATTAGGATATCAAACAGATTTTCTAAAAAGTGTTCTTGTGACAACAGATGATCATAATCTCAACTTCCTGGTAAAGCACATGACTTTATACTTTCCAGTTTGCTTTTCTTTTTTTCCTCTCTTTTGATTGCTAACATATTAAATTATTTTATCTCCAATGTTCATCCACCTTTCTCTGATTAGTCACTCGATATATTATCTAAAGAATCATTTTGCACAGCTCTGCACTCAAGTCCAGCAAAAGTGGGAAGTTTCATGAATCATGTGAGAAAGCCTTTCCTTGTAAGGCTCTAAGACTTAATCAGTCTGGAAAAGTTTTATATACGGTCATAAGCACCTCATTTTTTGCACTAAGCCTTCAAAAGTTAGAAATCAGCCCCTCTGCATTCCACCTTTTAAAATGAAGATAATTACCCTCAGCTCCACAGTGGCTGGAAACCTTAAAGCTACATCTAAAACCTGTGCTGCATCTAAACACAGTTTGAAATGTTTTGTGCTTTTTTTTCTTTAGGTACTGTTAATACTGTTACTGCTTTGTAGATCAATAGTAACTTTTCCTAAACAATAGTGTACTTTCTAAATCAGGGTCCTCTTTTGGGCAATGATAAACGGTCAGCTTATGTTAGCCATTTTTGTGATGTGATTAGTTTATTATAAAGTATTCAGCAGCCTATGTCTGTGGGGAGGAGCGGATTGTGAACAGGGATAACAAATGGCAGTCTGCCACTCACAGAGACCACAGACCTCATTGCTTTGCCCAAAAAGCAACTGCCTGACATTTCTTATCTCCTCTAAAGTTTCACACTAAATCGAAGACCTTGACAAGAACTTCCTGTCCCCTTGTAAAAGCCCCTCACCTAAAAGCTGCTGGAAACTTGTGGCCTTCAAAGGTGAGATCTGAATATCAGCTCTCCACTTGTGCCACTTTGCAATACAAAGGAACCTCTGAGCTTTAATTGTCAGACAAAAGAGACTGTCTTAACCTACACAGTCGCTTTAATTAGGGTCTGCATGTGTATACATCAGTGACCTTTAATGGCAGGCCATTAGCACCTTTAAACATTACACCCTGATTGGTTTAGAGTCTGTGTGCAGAGAAGATTTTCGGTATTAAAGGTCTCTTTAATCTAAGGGAAAGGATAATAAGATCCATTGCCTGGAAACTAAAGTCTGCAGAATTTTGTACGCGCCCATTTCACATTGGAGACACCTTGCCACTGAAACACCTTCCTCAAGCCTGGTCTCTCTTGAAAGCTAAAACCCCTTAGTGCTGACAAAATTAAACCAGTAAAGAGTGGTAAATAGCAGGAAAGGAGTGTAAACTGTAGACCAGTTGTCTGGCCACAGGACTGTTTATGACTGGTTAACAGACCTCAGCTGAATCACCATAACTAGCTCTCCCCTGGGGCTCCATTACACGCTATGGGCTGGATCCTTTCTCCAGTCCTTCTCCCAACGGTACCACCACAAGTGCTTGTGGGGCTGCAAACTGAACTGAGCAAAGGAAATAATTCTGGGGAAAAAAAAAAAAAAAAAACAACAACAACAACAAAAAACTCAGCCTAGACTTCTCAGTTGGACCAAACTGGATTCATTCATTGATCTGCTTCATGGCAAGACCCCATCAACCACTGAACCCACAGAAGCTGGGGGAGGGCCCTTGTGGTACAGGGTGAGGAATAAGCGCTGCAGGATGCAGTATAGCAGTATTGCTGCCAAGCGTTTAACTTTGTCTTTAATATGTTGTTTTGCGAGGTGAAGTAGTCTAGTTTAAATGTTGAATTATCTTCTTAGTTATACGGAAAAACTGAAATACAGAAACCAGTAAAGGGCTAAAAGGTTAGCCTTAGTTCTCTGGCCAGGCCTCCTTCTGCTAGAGGATTTCCATCACCCACAGCTTTCCAGTGAGAAACTCCTACCTCTGGTTACTGACAAACTCTAGTAATCATTAGCCTCCATGTTCCTGGTGACCATGACTGTTACAGTGTTTTTTCAGACCTTTGACTAGGAAGCTGTTTTATGGCCCTTTTAAAGGGAAGTGATCTGAAAGAAAAAAAGGTGTGAATAAATTCTACAGTGCCGTAGTAGCAAACTTACTCCTGGTGGGATCAGGAATAAATTTGCCACGTTAAAACGTGGTATTTTTATTATGCTTATACATGGTCCCTTCTAATTCACCTTGTGATTTCTCTGATAATTTCCCCACCATTTTGCAACCTTTCAAGGTGGGCCTATCTAGGCACCTTCTGGTCTTTAACACTCTGGCGCCCCAGAGACTAACTGTCATTTCCCGCTTTATAATCTGGCACAGAAGCACGGTTTCTACCTCCACAGATATTCCAGTGATGGAGGCTCTGGGATCCCACCTCTGCCTTTACCTCCCTGATCACTGCAAGTCATCTATCCCCTCAGGGTGCATCACAAAATTTTTCAAACTCAGTGCTTAGGAGAAAAGCAAAGGTCCAACATGCCTTAAAACATGGAGTTTGCCAAACCTATTGCACTCCAGGTAGAGGCCAGAAGCCCTTGGCCAAGGACTTTGAGGAGTTCAGAGGTGGATAAGAGATATTAATCATCATTCCAATGCTGAAGGTGCCACAACCACTTTCAAACGGGAACCCGGTACAGTCTGCAAAGGCATGACCTCAAGTCACATTTTTCTGTAGATTCTGCACCTGACTTGGATAAGACTGGGGAAAACAGTGTGTGTGGATCCTCAGGAACCAGGACTTTTTGCCAGCCAGGAGTCTTTTTAGCATCCTGATCCTGCACAAGCATTAGGTGCTCCTTCCTGACAACACACAAACAGCCACATATGGTGCCACATATTATTGTGGTTGGATGTGAGAAAATGTTCCTTTACATTTCTTTTGCTTCTTATTTTCTTTTCCCCTGGTCTCCTCCTCCCATAGAGGTTGTTGGCCAAACCTGCATACAAAACTCTCCTCCCTTCTCCCAGACTTGTTATCTGACTTAGGCAGACACCCAAGTCCCTTCAGACTCCAAAGTTTTCATCATGCATGCCAGGAAGCAGCCATGCTTTGTGCACTCCTTCTCATCTCAACCTTCCCCTGACTTCCCCAGGCTGCTAAACTCCAAAACAGAGTTTTCAGTTATCCAGAGTCCAATTGTTTATCATAGCAATACCCACCAGGGTTCCTGGAGGAGTCACGACGATGAGAACCAGCCTTCTTGTTTACTACCATAAGCACTGGAAAGAGTAAACATAGGCCAGTACCTGAATGCACATGTGCTGTTGACCCTTCCCCTGCCAAAGCTCAAAATAACTTTTTTAGGAGAGTAAAGACACCATTAGTCACCAGTCACTGCAGATAAGCATTTGTAATCTGACAGTGCTGGGTCATGTTTGCTCGGGAGATAAGTTGGAGGCTGGGGTACAGGAAGTACTCTGGCCAAGCTGTAATGTTTGTGAGGATGTCTGGCTTGTCCCCAGTTCCTGAATTAGCAACATCCCTTTTTCAACCCTGCAAGAGCTCTGGTGGCACCAATCTAACTAATGCACGGCAAATCTTTGCAATGATGCCCTTTTGCCACAAAGACTGAGGACATGGCATTTATAATAGGAATTATCTGTGGTCCTATGCAACAAATCACCTATATGACGCTGACACAGCCAGCCTGCCTACATCACCCCTGTTAAGGATCCATCGCCACCTGGAAACTCTCCATTCTTTTCCTCCCGTGCAAGAGTATCGTTCACAAAGCAGTGTGCATCCCACACTGAGAAATGTCTGGGGCCTCAAGTTGTCTATCCAGAACACCAGCTGTTATGGCAGACAAGAACTCCGAGGCATCAAGTCTCTCAAGAAGAAATATTTGTGAATAGGACAAACTGGAAACCGTTAGGAGGTCAAGAACTTCACTCACAGCCTACTGAAAGATCACAGGAAAATGTCCACTTGTTACATTTCTTACCTTTCAGGGTTGGCAACTCAAAGCATGTTGGTGATTACAATCACTAAGCACCTTGCTAACCTTGAGCCAAATAGGAACAATGTCCAGCAAGAATTTGTAGAGTCCCAACATCACAACCTGTATTTTCCAGAAAGATCTAATGGAGTTTCACCAGAAGTAATGGCAAGGCTTAGAGAGGAACCATGCATCTCTGGATTTTCATTAGCTGAGATCGTTCAGCTGACATGGTAAAGCATAAGGTAGATAGAGAGGCCCAAGAGGATGCTCTGCACCCAACTAGAGGGTAAAATTGCAGGGAAAAAAAATTATCTATTTTGCACTGTGTTGCAAAGAAAGATTTAGTAGCCCTATCTTCAATAAACAAAATGACCTCACCTTAACTACAACCTGTTAAGGTCATTTCAGCCATATACCATGGTGTGTTACACCACTGGTGAGACCACAACTTCTTTATGGCAGGCAGGGACAATAGCAGCCCCTGGCTGTGTCGCTTCTAAACATGTTTGAAGAATTGCTTTTTTTAGCATTCAGCGTCTTGGTGGTGCAGCAGGCGAAGAGGGTTTTCCTCTCCATGCATTCACCACTGAAATATACCAAAGTCCTACCAGTTGGAACTAGTGCTATTCTGCATTTGCGCTAAATTTTACCTACCTCTGCTCTTGAATGGGCATTTAAGTGCTTCTTTTTGTATTTGTGTTACACCTATGTCTTAAAGTCCTGCTCAAGTCTTCATTGTCTGGTTTTGTTCTAGACAAAAGTACTTTTCTTATGATTCAGAAGGTTTATTGCTCGTTTCACCCAGTACCTACAGAAATCAATTGATGAATGGGGTTTCCATGCAGTGGCCTGTCCGTGTGTGGCAGACAGACTGAATGTACTTGGATTGCTGGCATTCAAAGGAGGTCACCTACAGCAGACACAAATTTCGCATGGGGAAAGACCAATAATTAAAAATTACTATTAATGAGGGAAGTAGAATAAAAAAAGACATCCACAACTGGTAAAGATGTGTGCCAAACTCTTTATAATTTATTGGCCATTTTTTTGACGAGTAAATACATTCCTTTTTTTTTATGACTGCCCACATTTTGTAATAGGAACTATCTTGGCTTTCAGAAAGCTTGTGCTACTTGGACAATGTTGCCAGCCAGTCTGTGGGGCTTTGGCCTTAACTCCATCCATAAAGGAGCTCTTCTTAACCATGAGAGTCACCACCACTATCAGTGACTGCAAGGTGGGTTTCTCTGCTAAATGGAGATATTCATAGTGACTGTTGCCCGGGTTGCCCTCAACAGTGGGTATCTGGTTAATATGTTTAGTTCTTATGGAAGCCTGGGGTGAGCACTGTGGCTGCAGATGTCTGCTCTATGGATAACTAAGGTTAAGTGAGAGGAGTCTGAACACATCTGCTTCCAGTACAGTCTCTTCCAACAAATCTACCTTTACTTCTGCATCCTGAACAGACCAGTCGGAGTATCAGTGCAAGCCATCTTCATTAAGTGTCTGTTTACATTCCCATCTTTGGGCAGATAGCTATCATCCTCCGAGAAAAGGATGCAAATGTCTGGTAAACTGAGTGTTTCAGAAATCTCCATCTTGACCCCTTAATCTTGGAGATTTCTGATTAGCCATCTCCAAATAGCCCATAAACACTGAGTAAAATATCCCATGTTGCAGTGAAACAGATAAGGCACAATTAGTGGGTATCTTTCCTTCAACTTGAACACATCTTAGTTCACACCCAATGCTTTTAAATGGAACTGCAATTCGACAGCTGTCCATTTCCATGATATTCACCAGTCTGGGACATGACTGGAAAGGATCTTAGATGTTTGATTTAGTGGGTAAGTATTGTTTTGACTAATTTGGCTATTTGAACTCACCAGATGCAAATATGGACGTTTCAGAAAGCACCTGATGTCTCCAGGGATATTTGTGAAAATGAGGTGCTGTCTCTCTTGAGGCTTATCTTGGCAAACAAAACTCAGTAAACCAAAGCCCAATATTGCAAAACTTCTCCTACATTTTTACAGGTCTGCTTTAAAAAAAAAAAAAGCCTGTGAGACCAAATAGATCCTAATTAAGCTAAAGCAACTGAAGGGTGCAGAGAAAGAAAAGGAGAGAATATTTCAAACAAGTTATTTTTGGTTTTGCCTTCACAAAACTCTTTTTCTTTCTCTCTCTTTGTTTATATGGCTGGGCTCAGTCTCAGCTAAAACAGCTGATTCCAATAAAGAAGTACTGGCAGCTTTCAGACCTGCTTTCCCCCTTGAATCTAAGAGAAAAACAGAAAAGAGTTTGCAAACTTTTCCAAGTGGACCTGGAGGAGCTCACTTTCTAGAATTTGAATGTCTGGCAAAACAACTCATGCTAATTATAACATCTCAGTGCTCTTAGCTTCCCAAACCCTTTCCTGGCCTTTCCCCAGAGCACAAGAAGGAATGTGCAAGATTTCCATTGCCAGTGAATGGTAAACTCAGGAGCCCCTATTTCTTCCCTTTCTCCAGCTGAACCCACACCTGCCTTGGACAGGTCCATCTATAACAGCTGTGAAATGCATGTTTCATCCTTGTAGCTTGGAATTGCTAAGATGTGAGACCACATCAAATTGAAAGCCTGTATCCTGCTAAGACAATTTGTCAGTCTTCATTTATAGCAAGCTGTGTGGCAATGCCACTGCTAGTTAAAGGGTCAGTATGACTTTCATTTCAGATTACCTGTTCTTTTTGAGGGCCTTTATGCATTCCCACTTGTGGGATATAGAATTACTTTTGCAACAAGCCACAGATCTGCCTCGAAAAGCTAAGCGCATAACAGAGTGCTCGAGAATGCATGCAAAGATGACTTGATTACCTGTGCCTTATTAAGGACTCTTAGCTTCCCAAAGGCTGCACCACTGCAGCAAAGAGCAGCAGGAAATCCACTGTATATTTTCAGACTAAACCTTTCCTTGGCTTAGGGAGACTGATTAGGAGAAAATAGTTAAACATTTTTGGCTCCTTAAATATTCTCCATAACAATCCATTATAAAGGACATGATTTTTGAATCTGGCCAAACAGCACATGGGTTCATTGTGAGAGGAGCATGAGGGATCCTGCTATATATACATGTCTCTGGAAAGCTGGGTACAACAGGGATACAATAAGATTCTGGGAACAGATGAGCATCCCCATAGGGACTCTGATTTGTTCTGGGACTGAGATGTCCTGAGGAAGAATTACACAGCTGGCCTCGCTTCCTTTTCCTAATGTATCTCTAGCACATCATCCAGTGCAATCCCTTGGATGTCACGATGCACGCGTATGCCAAGAGAATCTGCAACTGCCCAGCTAGGGCTGCTGTTTACAGTCCTTTCTGTAGAGCAGAATAGCAGAAGCCACAACCTGACCTAGAAAGCTTAACTTGTAAAGCATTCTATTGTTCAAGCAGGAGTTTTACAAGCTTTAAATAATTTTTTTACTATTATTTTCATTTAAATATTATGCCTTCTATCAAGACCTAGTAGTTTATTTCTCACGTTATGTGTCTTCTCTGAACATTATTTTCTGTCCACTTATTTCTCAAGTTTACTCTTTTTTTTGCCTTGTTTTTGTATGGGTAATGGCTTGCTTATATGTTTAATGAAAATGGCAAAAAGCATGGAAAATTAATATATAGCAAATCAGGTTTCAGCTACCATCTCAGAGGGGAAATGGAGAAATCAAATAAAATGGTATTACATACTGAGCCCTGATAATGTCTATATGTCTTTGTATGCATTCTTCATCTTTTTTGCTGTTCCTACCTTCTGATATTTGATTGTAATTTGTTTCCTGGACTCTTAATACATTGTTCAAACAATGGGTATCTCCTAATTTCCACTATCTTCTCTGATAACCTTGAGACTCTTTTATCTCAAAAACTAAGCAAATGAGCCTGTTTTATTTTTATATGTGGTTTGCTGAGGCTCAGCTAAGCTTCAGGTTTGAAATACTCAGACTTACTGGAACCATAAGTTTGAATACAAGCAGGTTAATCTTTGTAACACACAAACCTGAAGCACAACACTGTTGCTCAAGGAATAAATTCTTTCTGAAAAGCACCCCCAAAATGACAGGTTTTGCATGGGCACCTTAAAATTAGGTTTTCTTAGAGGCCTCCTCTTCTAGAGAAGATGAGTAAGTTCTGAAGACAGACCCTCACGAACCATAATCTTCTGCTAGCAGGTTCCTTTTTCATTACAGCTCAGAAGATAAAGTGCAGGTCTGCACAGATTTTTGCTGCACCAGTATTGCACAAAGAAAAAAGTAGTTTCTCAAGGGACAAATTAAGCCAGTTAGTATATTATAAATCCAAACCTACATTCTAAACTCCACCCAAAAATCAATAAGCAATTAACATAAATCACATGGTACCCAAAATACAATCATCTCAACATTACTCCAGTGAACAGTTGGACTCCTTTTCTCTGTACCAAAAAAATTATTCTAGCAGATTTAAGAAGCAGAGTTTACATAAATCATTGTAGTGTGGGTTTGCACCTACGCATGAAGATTGCAGCTTCTTATCTGCATACAAAGTTAAGAAAGCGGTTCCAGCTACTTCTAAGTCAATCATGGAATAACTGAGAATCAAATCAGACTGTCCATTGGTAAAACAAAAAACAAATTATTGACAAACACCTGCAATCCAACAGAAAGATACATTCCTCATAATAATCCCAGTTTTTTTTATTTGTGTTTGGCTTGGGCATAGCGACAGGATGCCAAACTGGCTACAGTGGGATTGGTTCTAGACCATCGCTCTATCAGGAAATCCTCAAAGAAGACCAAAGACAAAACAACCAACTTTTATTGGGGAAAAAAAAAAAAAAGTTATGCAACTTTTCAAATCGGTAAAACAAGGACAAATGAATAGGATGAGGTTTCATACACACCCTCTTTCCTCATCCACTACATCCTTGCTTCCAGACAACTCCTTTACTATGGAGTAGCAGCAAACTCTGCTCTGTACTCTTTGGGTCCTAGGAAAGTTATTTTCATCATCTCTGTGGCCTGGCTGGCTTCTCTCAGCACCACGCCCCAAGCTTCCATCTCCCTCTCTCTTTTCGGGGTTCATCCTGCACTTTCTCCAGCAGATTGTGTCCAAATGTGCTCATAGGCCTGATGAGGAGGAACCACCTCCCCTTTCCTCAAGCCCCACATCATCCAACCACTCTCTTAAGGGAAGATATGTATAATTGTGGAGATACCAGTAAAGCAAACACCATCCAATACAAGGCTCAATTAACTTTCATATATCTATGTGGCAATATCAGCCAGACCCTGGAACAAGTATTTAACTGTGCCATCTGGGTTAGAGGAGAGAAAAGATAAAGCTCACGTGTGTCTGTTCACAGAAGGCAGCCTAACCAGATGTTCATACCACCACCTTCAATAACTTGTTTTCAAGCTGAGCAAGAGAAACAGAGCAGGATAAACTCTTGCAAAAGAGTAGTTCTCAGAGGAGAGAAACCAACTGTCTAACATGACTCACAAGGACTTGCACTGGATAAAGAATAGGAGTAGTCCAGTGCACACCACTTAGGTTTATAGGTATTTTAACATGTCCCATGAATAGCCAAATGGATATGCATAACTGCTCCGACTTCATCCATCAGTAGAGGAAAAGTCATCTGCCAGCTAAACAAAGTCAGTCTTCACATTGTGCCCTGACAGGAAGCTTTAATTATGCATATATATGTATATTATATATGTATATGTGAGTGTATACAGAGATAAAACCTGTAATTTTTGTCTCACTATGACCTTGTCAGTGAGCTTCATAATAAATGAAAGAGCTAACAAAACCCAAAGCTGGCCAACCTGCTCACCCGTGTCTCATTAACACAAGACATATCACCGCTGTTTTAAGCAAAGCTGCTGGCCTGAGCTCTTGAAGTAACTATTTCATTTACACAGATCCTGGTGCCTCTTGCTAGGATTTAATAGCTGCGAAAGTTACGTGTTCAGCCTCAAAGTCATGGCGCAAACATCACCAATCTCTTCACTACTACACAGAGCATGACAAGGGCAAAAACGTAGCAGAAATATTGTAGTATTTCTGCTGGGAAGATGTTGCAGTAGCTCCACAGAGATGATGTCCATATGAAAGCAGTCTGATTTTTCTCACAAGTATCTCGTGTCAGTCATGGAGTAGAGCCAGGTAGGATTTTCCTCCTAGATATCTGCAACCTAAAGCAACTGGGGGATTTGGTAAATCCTATGGGCAAGACATCTCTTCTTTGCTTCCAGTGTTGTGGTTATATTAGAGTTTTCACCACAATTTTGCTGCAATTGGGTAGTTTTTGCTTAACAATCCTCCAGCGAGGGCTCTGCCTGCTTTCTGGGCCTCTGGAACTGCTCTGGATGATCCCAACCAATGTGATCTCCAAGGGTAAAGTCATGGAGGGGGATATCTTGGAGTCAGCTCCAGGTCTAAATCCATCAATAGAGTGCCCATGGGAGGAAAAATTATCTTCCTCGGAGTCTGAACAGGAGTTTCATCTGTCTTTTAGAACAAGCCACCAAAACAGCAGTCCAATGCTTACAATAGAGCCATGACCAAATTTCTGACTATCAGCTCAAAGGGAAAAATACATCAGTGTCCAAACTTGATGTTAGGTCAAACAGCTCAAAGATTCTTCAGGCTCCAAACAACAGCTAACTCACACCATCAGCTGTCAGAAAACCCCACACTGTAGCGAAGCAGTGAAACAGAAAGCTTCCCAACTCATATCCCCTTTCTCCTGTGGCTCCCTTTCTGCAGAGACTGAATGAGTCCCTAGCCACCTGTCAAGTCATACCTTACCTCCTGTACTCTTGGCGTCTTGCTCTTTTCTTCCTACATGTCACTCATGTGCCAGCAGAGCTGGCCACCCAACAACTTCTGCTGTGAGTCATCCCTCTGAAAACACTGCAGAAGATCCCCAATTCTTCCAACCATTTTAAAGAACTCTTCAATAGTTTTCACAGATGGTAGTATTTTTTTAAGAGTCATGATTTTTTTTGTCAGTTGTTAATCTGCAAAGAAGGTTAAAAACTCTATGACTGTATACATTGCTGAAAATTTTGTTGCTAGTGTGTGTTTAAGTTATTACAAAGTCCCATGAGAGGGGAAAGTGTCTCAACTTCTAATTGTGAAAGCAAAAATCTTCTGAAGGGATGCAGCAAAGAAGATCAAGGAATTTGGTGATGCATATATTCTGGAAACAAATTATCTTCGTTTCTTTCAAGGCTGAATAAAAAGAAATATTAAAGGGGAGGAAAAAAAAACTTTTACAATAACTTTAGAGGTTATACCTCATCCTGATGTTTCAGTAATCAAATATTTTATCAAGCAAAAAGAGATTTTAATTTGCTATTTTAAAAGCTCCCCAGCTGGAAATAGTCTAATCTCTAAAAGAAGGAGTGCCAGATGTATAGGACAAGAACAGTAAAAGCTCTAACCCAGCAGTCTTCCTCTTATCTTCACTGGTAAGAGGAAATGAATGAGTCAGCAGATCAGAGAGGGAGAAAAGGAGTGTGTTGCTCCAGTAGTTCTAAAACATACGAACACAAGAAAGTGTCTGAGTTCTCAGACAAACTTTTAACATTAATAAAGAATTTTGTTAGAAGTCAATGAAAGGATCTCAAGTTTGACAGTGTAATAAGCCAGAGTTTCTTTGTACCAGTCATTATTTTGGATCCTGGTTTAGTAATAATACCTAGTTCTCACATAGCATTTTTCATCATTTGATCAGAAACTGCTTTACCAAGCAGTTCAGGTTTTTTACTGATGTTAAACTGAAGTAAAAAATAATCTAAAAAAAGAAGTGAATCTTGTTTGATAAGGCATTTCAGCAGCTACAGGACAGCATCATGTGATCTAGACTTAAAAGAAAAAACACAAACAAGTTTCCATATTTGCCTTTGATTGATTAGATTGTGCTGTTCTTGCAATAAGTATGTTAACTAAGATCGTAATGTGTTTCTTAAATGGCAGCAAACTGTCAAATACTGTAAGATTAATTTAGTACTGAAAAAATGTTTGAAAAGAAAAACATTCAAGGAAAGAAATAACCAAACCTTGTTTAAAGTAAAATTCAAAATGTTTCAGAAAATTTTAGATAAATACTCCATACATTAAAGTGTCAATTCCATTTCTTTTAACCATCAGTCTGATTGTATAGCTGCAAATCGCACAAATTCTCACAAGGTTTCAAATACTAGTTGCTTTCACACAATCTGGAGTGTTCTCAAAATACCAGTCTCTTTCAAAGTACTTGGATATTTTCACTTGTGGTCATAGATATATGTTAATTAAAATAAATTGTTCTACTTCGGATTAAAGATATTGACTAAACACGTTAAGCCTGCTAGGAGAGTTGAATTTTTAAACTTCCTATTTATTTAACTTTGCTTTGGTAGAATATACATAATTTATTTCTGATTACCTATGTATCATAGGTACCTAGAATGAACCCAAATAAGGGTTCTTGCCACTTTGCTGTTTTCCCACAGTAAATAAATTGGGAGACTCTTACTAGTTGACCCAATACGATGATCTAAACATTGTAGGAGGTTCTTTCCATTCTTAATTTCATATTTTAAATGGTACTCTCTACAAGAAAAAAAAAAAATCAGAAGATAAAAAATAAATAGTCCAATTTTAAAAGGTGGCTTCATGAGGCACGCAGAATTTTTAGCTTTCTTTGGTAGCCTGTGAGAAGGTGAAATTAGACACCAATAGTCCATTTTGCTGTGGACTGGTTAGAGAAGTGTGGTCCTAGTATTTAGAGCATGTGAATTGCTATTTCTGAGGAGCTCTGACATACTGCACACATCAAAGTAGACATCCTAGACTCTGTTGTTAAACAACCAGGCCTCAGAAATGCAGGGTGAATTTCTCCTGCTCTACAAATGTCTACCAGTCAAAAACCACCAGTTTTTCCAGGACATTTTTTTCAAGTGCATGTAGGGGAATCTGTTACCTACAAAAATAATAGCGTTTATATCTCAGCTTGTTTCAGCATTTTGTGCAAGATCTGGTAGTGATCACAGTAGCGTGCATTATGATTGCATTGATATTGTGCTCTCTGAGCATGGATTCCTGTCTAGTTTCACTGGCATCACACTGAGCAGATAAATTTCCTTTTCATAATGAAAATATATAGGCCCACAGCCTCCATGGTGCTCACCAGGCAGCAAGGGTGACTGTCACAGAGAGAGGATGCTGCCTCCCCATACCCCCTGCTCCTTTCTTTGCTGCATTTGCTTGACTTTTACTCTCACTGGCAAAGTCAAACGTGGAAAGTGTGGACCCATTAAGAGATTATTCCCAAATTCTTAGACTGAGAGTCATCAACAAGCACGCCTGGAGAACCATTTTAAAACAGCAGCTCCTGGACATGCCATTGCCAGTAGCTAATTCTCATTCAAATTAAACAATGTGAAAGAGACTCTCAGCTGCTTTATTGGGAGTAGAATCACTCAGGCATGGCATTCAGCTTTGGTCCAAAATGAGCTTTCTCTAACCGAATGGCTTGCTTTAGCGGGGTAAACAGTGACCACCTGCTATTCTTTGAGCTGCAACCAAAGCACAAGGAGCACTTTTTTATTTTAACTGCCTTACAGCCTGAGTTGCATATCCCCATGGATATTAATCAGCAAATTTAGAGCTGTAGTGCCATCAAAAAATGTAACATTTTAAATTTATTTTCATAAAGTACAGGGTCAAAGTGAATGTTAATCTTTAACAGGATGAAAATGTGTCATTTCCTTGTGGGAATTAAAAAGTAGACATAATCTATAACTGACTTATAAAGTAGACAATAAGGCAGTCAGCTTTATCCAGGAACAAAATATTTGGCATTTTAGATGAGTGTTTTCTGTGAATTATTCGAAACACAGATAGAACTATGCCTCGGCTGTGAAATTATTTCCTGGCGTTCGACAAAGCTCTTTTCCACTAATTAACTAAATATCTTCAATCAGTGATTTCTATGTTTGTTTAATAAATAGGCCACAATACATTGTAAGCCATGTTGCCAAGCTGTCGTTTATTTTAAAGAAATAATGTTTAGAAACCAAATCCAGAATTAGAATACACGCCTCTGTTTTTCAGGGTGCCATTCAGGTATTAGTAGAAATTATTTATCATCTCAATATTTATATCTTACTCTTCTGCTACCTGTCATGGGATTCCCATTCTGGAATTCAGTATATTCTCTTTTAGATGATCTCTCTATTTACAAAACATGAAATTTCCTGACAAAACATGACATTTAAGTGCCTTACGCAATTATTTGTTTGGTCAGTGCTTTTCTATAGTTTGGTCTTCTTAAAGCGAAATAGGTAGGAAGGTTTAAGAGCCTCTGTATTTCCTGTAAAGAAAGAGAACATCAGTCCTGACATGTACTGGGGAAACTCTTTTCAACTTTAATTGTGTTATGCAAATTTAAAACTCGAGTGGTAGCGCCAGTTACTTTACCTCATTTTAATTATGATTTAGGTGGAATGATTGATTCAGGATTTGCTAATGAGATGAAACGTTTATGAATTGTTATGTATTAAGATAATACTCAAAAAGTTCAGAACTCTGCACAAAAATACTCATTCCTGTGCAGTAATCACTGTATCCTTTTAAACAAATAATAGCTGGTTTTGGGGTAAAGACAAAGCTACTGTTCAACAAGGCACAATTGCTAATGCAGCAGAACAAAATAACTGTGGAGCCCAACTCTCCATCCTATCAACAAAAACCTGCTTTTATGCCCTCTTTGTGCTGCCTATATACCTTCATCTAAATAAAGTTCAGGTCCAGATGTTCACAACTCACGACTGTTGTGGGACTTCTGGTGGGACTTAAGCTGGAGAATGTGATTTTTTCTCAGGGTAGTAACATTAACCACATTTTCTTTGACTTTCTTTGTTTCATATACATGGTTGAGGAACTAAATGTAGGTGTCAGGGAACTGTGGCGCACCTAGAGAGGCTCTGGGGGCTGCAGTGGCTCTCCAGGGCAGGCAGGGAAGGACCTGGCAAATGAGCCCCATCCTACTAGCTCAGCCAGGGAGCAGGACAGCCTCCCTGGGGATGGGGATGGCCAAGGCGGGGCAGGACATCAGCCCATCGGGGCTCCCTGAGGCAGAAGGCCAGACAGCACACAGCTGTGGCAGGGCTGGAGATGGCATCCCATGGCTGGGACAGGGCCTGATGGCCCCAGGCTGGGATGAGGTGGGGCCAGGGGAGAAGACACTAAGGCCTGTGGGTGCTCTCAGGGCCCTGATGGTATGGAAGATTGCTTGTGATAGAAAACAAAGGGATTTAAAATTACAGTTGTGACATCAATTGTCTTTAGAACAAATATTTCTAGGTGGAGCATCAGCAGAAAGGAGACATGGGGGTGAAAGTCTTGACCACCCAAGGGGACACAAGGTCTGCCTTGTCTCGGCTGTAAGATAGCAAGGAACGTTTACAGGCATCCCACTCCAGAGGTGGGAGTCACAGACTACAGATGCTCTCACGTGCTGACCATCTTCAAACAGAATTTGAAGAAACACTTTGGAAAAGATAAAGAATCTTAGTGCACATTAGAAAGTACACATCTTCAAGCCAAGGAATGACTTGATGGGCAGAAATTTTTTGAAAGCAAGGGCACACCTATCACAGTTCAGTATGTACATTTACATCTTTATGTGGCATTACTAACTAATGATCAGCTTCTGTTTTGCTACACCTTATTTCTTTAAATAAGCAGGATACTTTTCCAGCTTTTGGGTAGGTGACACGATGTGTTCTTGATAGATTTACTCCTTTTTAAAAAATTATGTAAATTGGTCAACTTAAAGGAGAAATTTTTTCCACAAACTTTGTTTTGCTCTATCTTCTCTTTATCTTTTTCACTATCATTGAGTATTAGGTTGATGCATTCAGAGAAGTACCCACAATGACCATATCTCATGAAAATATGTTTATAACCCATGACTGTGTACCTGGAGCAAAACTTACTTTTTTGTGCACACTTTCCTGCTTTCACTGACATTGAATTTTATATTGAGGTGATAAGTTATTCTCTAGTTGTTCATGACCGTGAGATCTTTTTGCAGCTCTTCGGAGATTACTTCAAAACAGAGTATGCCAAAAATGTCTATATGATGTAGAGACTTAACAGCGACTGACAACACATTCATCCTCATTTTCAGATCCAGACTATGCTCAACTTACATATGTCCCAGCACTGATCTTAAGAAGATTTTGCAAATTGTTATGTGCCTAACCCTTCTCCATTTCTCTATTGTATAAACATGTCATTTGTTTCTAACCTTCTTTGATCATCCATTAATCCACAGGAAAAATTCCTCTGTTATCCCATGAGTTCTTAGTTTCTTTAAAAGAGATTTTGTCAAACGCTTTTTGAAAATCTGCACACACTATATTCTTTGGATCAGCCATATCCACATGCTCATTTATTCTTTTCTCAACTATAACAAAACTATGGCTTTCTTCAAAAGCCTATTCCCAAATATGTCATGTTCCTCATTACATTACTAAATTTATTCATTATCAAGATTTTTCATTTCTACTGTTTTGTGGAAATCAGATTTACTGATTCATATTTCCTAGGATCATGAGTGGAGCTTTTCTTCAATTTTTCATGCCATGTTTCCCATCTGCTTTCCTCTGACAATAAGAGAGATGTAAACAATAATCACAAGTGTCAATTAGCGGTTCAACAATTTTATATTTACCTTTTTTTTAAGAATTCCAGAGACAATGCTACTAAGTTCTAGTGATTTGTTATTCTGAAGTGTATTAACTTATTTTAAAACTCTTTCATTGACACATCAGTCTGAAACATTTCCTCAAGCTCATTCCTTTTAAAGAATGACTGTGATATGGGAATGATTCAGTCAGCCTTTCTGCAATTGCTATATATTACACAAATATTCCTATTATTTCTTAACCATATCTTGGAACTAGACTAGCTTTCTTATTCTGATAGGTTTGAATAAGAAGCTGCTTCTGTATCACTAAAGATTAGTTTCTCCACATTTTTTGGCATGTTTTTTGTGATTTTGGTTTTAACTTGTCAAGGATTATGGCCTTTCTAGTCTTTCCCGGGCACCATTTCCACTTCTTGGTTTTGAGACACATTCCAGAATTTACCTGTAAACTTGTACTTTCTTTTCCTTTACTCTAGTTTTCTCCTTTATTTTTAAATTAATTCCCTTTTAAAACATTCTCTTTAGTTGATTTTTTTAAAACTTCCACATTACTTAGAAATTTAAGAGATGAAGGAGAACTCTTTCTCTCACATGTGGTATTTGAGTACATACAATTTCTTGAAGAGAAAGGAGATCCTTCAGGGTTTTTGCCTAAGCAGAGAACACACCAGCAACAGGTTTATTCTTTATTTCTTCAGATATGAATGGAGTACCTTTAAACAAGGCTTTAATACATTTATGAAAATTAATTAACAGTAGGTGGCCTTAAAATCTCACTAACAAAACTCAAATGTCTGAACTGGAACTTAAGGGTCAAGCCACTTCTAATGTGCCGTGATTGTTGGCTTTAAGAGAGTGGGACCTTACTCATTGCTAATTTTCCCACTCACCTGAGTCTACTTAAATAATCAGGTTTTTATAGCTTCCTGTATAATTTATAGCCTGATAGTTCACATGTGATAAAACTGTAGAATTAATATAACTAACAGATATAATGGATTCTCTGATTAATAGATTCCCTATATCTCTGGCAATATTTAGCAGGCAGCAAATAATATACTGCTTTTTAATTAGTGTGTACTGAGAGAGAATTTTTTCCATTTCATATTATTATGGTTATTATTCATATAATTTTTAGGGCTGAAAACTTGAAAAGGTTCGACACTCTTGTTTTTCAGGAACCGTAAGATTACCTGAGAGTATCTCTGGTTTTTTTTGGTGGTTCTACTACGTATTCTCTTCTGTCATACATCTCTCTCAAGGGAGATAATGTCCTTTCCCGCAAGATTCTCGACTCCACCTTTGAGCACTGATCTATGTCCTTTTGTCATATCTTTGACTTTGTCTTTGACCTTGCAACCAGTTGTGTCTGTTAGTGGAATTCTAAATTAAGTAAGTATTTTGGTTGACTCATGTAAGTTCTTCCAGTCCCTTTCCACCCTCTTTTGAGGCTTCTGGTTTGCCCTTAACTGCACATTCCTTCAGAAAAACTCCATTGAGTTTCTTATTTTTGTCCTACCAAACTGTCTGTGCAACAGTAACAGATATTGCAAAGTCTGCATAATAACATTGAACCTGTATATTTTTTGCCCTAGATCACTTAGTGCATATGACACTGGACATCAGCAGCCAGCCAAGAGCTGATTCCCTTTTTGGCTATGACTCTTCAACAGAGGGGTCAAATACCAAGAGAAATGTCTGGGGCAGAAGGTAAGTCAATTGTGGGAGGTAGAGTCAGAAAATTATTCTTACCGGGTCAGTTATAGAAGCTGGAGGTTCAAATTTCTAGTTCAACTTACACTTGTGATTTTTCCAAACTAATTTGTCTCTCCCTAATTAATACTAAGAAATAGTCATGAGCAACATTAGAGTGCCACCACTTAAGATAATGCTAGTATCCCCTTAATACACGTCTATAAAAATTCACTCTTGGCCAAAGGAGCTTAGCCTTTTGTCCTGCAAAATATAACATCTGCAACTCTGACAGCCTAAGGGTTGAGTTTAATTTGCATACACATTTAAATACATTTACATACACATCCTGCAAATAAACAGTAAAACCCAATACTTGTTATTAAGACTTAACTGAACATAGCAGGCGAAGGTTGCATTTAATGACAAAAGAAGACAAGACAGAGAAAGTTATGCTACCTATAAAACTTATGAAATGTTCTTTCACTTAGTATTTTATTTACAAATTAATTCTGGCTAATCTAAGGATGGTTCCATAAGGAACATCCATTCTTCCATTCCAGATTGAATAATTTATGGCTTAAAATGGACTAAAATGTGCCTGATATGTTACTAGAGGTTGATGAATTTTCAATACCAAATCTATACAAAGTTCCTCTTTAAGTGACCATTTCTTCCAGGAAAATACAACAAACAAACAAAAAATAGCAAAGGCATGAAAAAAGAAATAAGTTGTCTTTTTAATTTCACGATTATTGTCTCTTTACTTTTTTTGCTCTTTTACCTTCCTCCTGTTTAATTCTTACCCCTTTATTTGAAACAGCACTTACACAGTTGTTGCAATTTCAGCATGAGAACATACTGACATTCCTGGGTAACCACAAGAACAGTGAGAAGAGAGCATCTCAGAAAAGCAAAGCTCGTTATAACAGCCTGTAGTGAGAGCTGGCAGGACCATGCCCTAAGAGCTGCATGTGAATGGCTCTTCTGAACATATCTTTTTGCCTCCTAAAGGGAAAGGCCACTTTCCAGAAAAATGCCCACAAAAGATTTGGACTGGAGCTTAGTCTGCAAACAACAGGTCCAAAGGAATGTGCATTGATAGCTTACAAACTTTGTGATAGAAATGTAATACAGATGGGTAATGTAATACAGTGCCCCATAACCCACTGCTTTACACATTTGATGATGCCTTAACAGAGGTGGAGGTATTGACATCCTAAGGGAAACCTGGAGTTGCTTTGAAGAAGGTTGATTATGCTTGATGGTCAGCAATTGGCACTTGCTATATCATCAATGTCCCTGTCAGACAAGTCTGTTTCCGCAAGATTTGGGGTGGATCACTCAGACTGTTCCCCCAAAATACGGATGTGACAGGTTTTCCCAGTGAAAGGGGTTTTTATCCCTTTCCACAGATTTCCTCAAGGGAAAAGGCAGTCAAAAAATGCACCATGTCTTCAAGTTTCGTGTTCTTAATATCCCTTGGCTTTGCTTTACATCCAATTTTAAGATGTAGATGTATATTTACTTCCATGTAGGTAAATATATTTGTAGAGTGTCAACACAATATATCTGTACAGTGTTGCCAAGATGCTCATAATAACAATACTGTTTTCTCTGTCTCAGATAGCCTATGAATTTAGTCATGGTCTTTATTGTCTTTAGCTGGTAAGTGGCCCTTTCCATAAATATTGCTTTGATTACATCAAGAAACCAAGGCTTAACCCACAACATTGACATTGTCATACACAGGAGAGCTATTTCACTTTTAGCAAGCAACAAAGTTGGTGATTTTGTTGGTGGGATTGATTAAATTTTTGTTATATTTATGTTGCAACAGAAGTATCATGATCTGGAGATAATGGCTGGAGCCAACCAGTTTTATTTAACGTTCTTTAAACACAGTCAAGGGCATCCAGAGCTCGAGAATAGCATTTATTTTGTATTGTGTAGGTAGAAATCTAAGAAAGTTAAAGTCTCTTCTTCTATCAGTGTAAATCTAAAGTAATTCCACTGAAAATAGCAAAGGGAGTCAAATTTGTAAAAACACAGTAAAAGTAAATTCAGACCTTATAATTTCTTCATTTCTGTTCCCAATGCCATGATATGAACTCGAAAAAGATAGATGGGTCTCTGTTTTCTTTAGTGGTAGCTGACAGCATCTTCAACAAGCATGTGCATCTCCATGAACTTTTTCATACTTCAGGTAAGAAGATGTGCATATTAGCACTGGAACTTGAAATTGCCATGTGCTAAATAATCTTTCTAAAATATTTCACGATTTCAATAGTCACAAAGGTCTTGCAAGGAAAAAGTTACAATTCTTCAAAAATTTTGTTAGTGTTCTTTGAGGTTTTTTAATCTACATTTTGGCAGATACAGGAACTGTTCAAACCCACATGTATCCTTTCTTTCCAGCAGGAAATTTTTCTTAAGTGGAGTTTGAGGACTGTGCACACAGTCAGATTAGGAACAAGATTTCCCAATGTCCAACAATCAAGTCAGAGCAACAAGAGACCGGTATGGAAATCCTAGCTATGTCCACAGCACGTATGGAGATCAAGAAGGTGGCATATGCATAGTAAGAATGGCCCATCCAGACAGCACTGCGCCTCTTGCAGATGTGCAGGGTAGTTGTGGGAGCACATGATAGGACAAGAAGAAATGGTCTCAAATTCCACCAGGGGAGGTTCAGGCTCGACATTAGAAAGAACTTCTTCACTGTTAGAGTTGTTAAGCATTGGAACGGGCTCCCCAGGGAGGTGGTGGAGTCACCATCCGTGGAAGTGTTCAAAAAACGTTTAGGTGTGGTAGTTCAAGACATGGTTTAGTGGGTTTAGCAGGCATGGTGGCATCAGGTATACAGTTGGACTTGATGATCTTTGAGGTCTCTTCCAACCATAATGATTCTATGATTCTATGATTCTATTCTATGAGCATAAATCACATAGATCAGCTGCTGCCAGGACCCGCTCGGCTTGTGTACTCCATCCTGTCTGAGAAAATCTGGAAGAGGATATGCCAGCCAATCTTTATCTGCATTCCCCTCACCAAGAAGGCAAAGCAATGGACTCTCACCGGGAACTGATCCTCTCTTTCTCTCTAATACAAAGCACAGGCAGTTCCCACTAGGGATACAACATTTTGCATCTGAATTCTCAGACACTGGAGCATGGGACATGAGAGACTCTGTTCAATGCCTTTCTCAGACAGAGATTATTCAGACTCCTATTTCTCACCTCCCAGAAGGGTGTCCTAATCATAGAACTAGAAATGAGGAGCCTCTGAGCTCCTTAATGCAACAGCCATGCTGTAGCTGTATTAAAGCAAGCCCACATCTGTCTCCATGAACAGCAACTACTGCGATCAGACTGCTCAGCACAGTTTGACAAGGTGCCCAGATTTTAAGATTTGGATTTACAAATGGCTTCTTAGGATTTCTATGCTTCCCAGGGGCTGAGTCCCCTAGGTCCCTGGACATCACTAGGCATCCAGTTCCTTGCTCCAGCTGATGCGGCTGCTTGTGTGCGTGTGTCAGTCTTGTATGTCTTGCACACCTTACCCTGTTCTAGAGAGTGAGATGGGGTCTGGTATTGAATATGCATCAGGGACACATGGATCTGAGCCCATGGCAACCTTCACAGGAGTCCTGTGGAGCAGACAGAGAGGCTGTCAGGCTGACACAGCCGAGTGCTTTGCATATTATATCTGTTTCTTCCAGTCTCCAGCTGCCTCTGTTACTGACAGTGTTTGACACTGGGGTTTAGATTTGTGATCAACTCCCCCTACCCCACCCCACCTTATTCTTCAAATCTGTATTTATGTAGTCAGTTTAGTAAAACTGTATTAAATAGCATCATTGCACCTCACACTTTCGCCATTCTTTTATGTCTGTAATAGTTTAACCGGGGTCAATAACATTTTTAAATGACTTGCAGCAAATGTGGTAAGTACTTAAACAATAGACTCCATCAGTTCCAGAGAAGCTGTTTTATTCTGCTAAGTCAATTATCAGTGGTTTCAAAAGTTCCTAAATAAGTAGTTGTCTGACAGATCATAATGGCTTCTTCTGTTACTCTATGCCAACTCATATACCACTGCAGGATAATTTGTCTTACTCTTTTGTTTAGGATTTGAAAAACAATCATGTTGAAAGGAAACAAGAAATATTATAAAAATAATGAAATAAGAAAACAAAGGCAATTCTGGGAAAAATAAACTTCCTACTCTAAATATTACTGGGATCTTTTAGCAGTGTATTTTGCCATATGAGCAATGGACTTACCAAAGCTCTCAGTTCTCTGGCAATCATGTTAGCGGGCCACAGTTGCATTGGCTGAAATCATCTGCCCCTTATCCCCATCAGATTGGTATTCACTGCCAGCCCCTTTCACAACTGATGCTGAGCCTTGGGGAAACCACCTGGTTGCCTGTGCTGTAGAGGAAAAACCTCACTTCTTGGATCTCTTTTATGCCAAAAGCATCGAGACTGGAGGTAACACTGCCAAAAAAAAAAAAGAAAAAAAAAAAGTGCAGTTTTATTAATGGGCTCCTTTCAGGTGTGTTGTATCCTTTCGTTTTCTGTAATTGCTTTAGGGATCAAGCTTTGCTGAGTGTTCAAAGAGACCAGACTTCAGATCAGATGTGCAAATGGCTGTGGTGCTTGATTGTCCAAGGTTAGCTTGTAGGCTGTCCAGTCAAGGAGAAAAAAGCAATACCACAAGAGCAGTTGTGACTATCCAAACCAGACAGCATACACATTAAGCAAACTCTGTATGATCACTTGCCAGACATCCCTTGGATAACGTCTGCAAAGCTACAGGATCCTCACGGATGTCATGGACTATGGACAGGCAGACAGTCTCTGAGATAGCAATGATCAGAGTTGTCAGCAGCTTCAGGGATCAGGGCCAAGGGAGGGAAACGCTGAGCAGTGCTGAGGCTGCAGCAATGTGCTCTTTGTAGCCTATGGCAGCAATAAACTGAATAAAGTCTCTGAAGCGATTTCATGCGCTGTGCTAGATACAAGAAATTTCACCAGTAATGGATGGAGATGCTGATTACATGCATAGCCAAGGCCAAAGTTTAAGCTGGGAAGAAGCCACTAATTCCCACCTGTAGCAAGAAGAGAGAGAAGAGCTGGGGCTTTCCCTTCCATTAACCATCCAAAGTATCTGAGAGTAATGTGTAAGAGAAACTCACTCATTTAATGAGCAGAGGCACATACTCTATTTTGGCTCCTTATCCAAATCATCCACCCCTTTCAGCCAGCATTATTTCGGTCCTGCATGTATTCAGTTTGAGCCACTGCATCTACAGTCAGTGTCTGCAGGCAGTGTGAAAATGTTGTAGTAGGACTAGTGCACAATGAGATATCCATTTGGGTGAGGATCACCATGGTTCCAAATGTTGTTTGCATGGACTTCTACTAACTGCCTGTTAGTCCGCAAGTACCTGCTAATTCCATAAACTTAGAGGTGGTATAGTAACTACTGTAAAGGAAATTATAAAATAAACTGAGATGGACAGGTGTAGACCTCTTTCCAAGGAGAAATCTATTTCCAGTGGAATAATAAAAGAAAAAATCAGTGCAAAATATAACCAAAGAATAATTCAAAGAATAATTTAAGCTGACTTAATCTACGCTTTTTGCTGAGCAGAGAAAAGCAGCCAAAAATTGGGCCTAGTGTTTTTGTTTCACTTATACTTCATATGCAGTTCACCATTTGCCTTCGTACCATAAAAAAAAATTCAGAAGAGCCTTTCCCTCTCTGCGTATGATTTATATTCCTACTATCCCATGCTTGGTTGATTTCCATACATAAATCCAAACATTTCTAGCAACTCCTGGGTCAATTTGTGGAGAAGTTCTTGAAAAACCATGCACTTGTTTGCTTTCTCTGTCCTCAGAAATTTTTCCTCTTTCTGTATGTATTGTGATAGGGGAAAACTGGAGGAAATAATCTGTTTCCTTCATTACAATTCAAAGACAAAGTTTCTTTGATGCTTTGCTCATTATTTTTATAAATAGCCATAAAATAGTGCATTCTTTATCCATAATTTAAGAGATGACTATGTTTATTTCCCTGTACTTTTTTTTTTTTTCCTGCAAACTGCAGATAAGGAGTCACTCACATGTGGCATAAAGCTCTTTTTAAAAAAAAATTAGTCATGGTGAGTAATAGTTAGAATCTCTCAAACTTCTGGCTATTCATCTACTAGATGATTGAGGTGCAGAATCAAAAATTCTTAAGAAATAGCAAAAACATTTTGTCAGACTGAGAAAACCAAAGAAGTATGGAGTTGTATTATCTCAGGCACAGTGACATGAGAAACAGTGACTTCCCCCGAATGAGAGGGTTTAAAAGGTTTAGTCAACAGTACTCAATGAACATTGCTTTGTCTTAAGGCAAAATGATCTGAAATAGTTTAGAAACACTGCCTAAGGTTACTTTTCAGGGCAAAAAAAGAGGGTATATTATATATTATTACTATTCTTGTTTTAAATACATTTGACCACAGGTCATTGAAGCAGATGATAATGGGTCTTTTTAGCTTGAACGTGTTTTCTATGCATAATAAGTAGTGATCAAAAATGCATAAAAAAGGAGTAGGCCAGTGATAGGAGACTATTTGTGGGTTTTCTTACTGTAATGGGAAATGGACTTTTTTTACTTCTCCGAATTTGTATTAAGGAAGACTATTTTTATCTAATTGGCTGCTGCAGTTCAAGTAACCTCTATGTGAGAGGCTGTGCTAATGATCTCCACATAGATCTCAAACCATCGCTCTCTGGAACAATAAGTCACATTTACCTTGGAGATATCCGAGACACCTCTCTCTTCCAATTTTTTTTTTTGAGGGGACTTGCCAGCCACACCAAGTTTTATACAGTCTATGAGAACTGTTGTCCATTGGTAACTAAACAGGTTAACCCCTTAGATGCCCTCCTATCTTTTTGACAAGACTGAAAACATAGCTTTTATTCTAAGATGAAAAATGTTTACTGGGAGAACATTTGAATCACTATCAGGAGATCAGGAGACTTTCTATGTTTTTTGAAAGTTCTTTTTTTCAATCATTGGGATGTCTTTCGTGGAAAGGTGTTGAAATCCTCATTCCCCAAAGTGAAAACTGAGTTAGCGGCCTGTATTTAGCATAAACTACATATTTTGAACTTTAACTCTCATATTTTGAACTTTAACTGTGTGCTTGTGAATGTGTGATGCTAACCAACTGATATTCTCTGGTTTGGGACTAATGGTGCGTTTAAACAGTCTCATCAGTGCAACTGACTGTAGTCATTAGGAGATGAAGCAAACCTTGCTGCTGTTCTGCAATGCTGTATCAGGGTGGGGTTTTTGCCAGGTCCTCTGAAATGTGGCTATGTCCAGGCCCACTGCCTCGCAGCCATCTAAGCCCTGTGACTTTGTCTGGGACTCACCAAGCTGTAGTTGTAGCTGCATAACTGGAAATTCCTCAGGCAAATGAGCTTAACTTTTTCAGAAGTTAATTTCTAGCATTTTGGAGCAAAGATTTGTTTGGTCGTTTTTGCTTAAATTGCTGCCCTTAAGACTCTTCCCATCTGCTGGTGACATTTTGGAGGCTAATGCACTTTATTATAATGCACATTATTATTATGAAAAGCTGCAGGTTGCATATCATGAAACTAATCTTGTGCCAGAGGAAATAACAACAACAAAAAAAAATCAGAAGAAACCACAGATCCTCTGTGCCTCACAGGAAGCCCTTCAAGATACGATCCTCAGTGGTGCTCCCTGGATTTCCCTGTCTGGAACCTCTTTGGATCTCCCTTAGCAGCTTCTCTCTGCACTGTGCACAGCCTTTCTCAGTCTACCTCACTATTAAACTTCTGCTCACTGCTTCTCCTATTAGTTCCTCAGTAATATCAGTATTTCTGAATATGCTTTTAGGATTTTACCTCTCCATCACATTCACCCCCCCCACCCAGCCTCTTCCTTTTTTTTTAAGGCACTTGTATGACTCTTATTTTCCAGGACTCTCGCCTATTCAAATCTCCCCTACTATTTGCATGGCCCTTTCTTCTTAGGTCTACAGCCGTCTTCCAGCTCCTCATTAGGTCCAGTATTTTAAGAGCATGAACCCTCTTCTCTCTGTATCATCATTTCACACTTGTGTCGCCCTCCTCATGTTGCTCTGCATAAATTCACTGGGCAGCTGCAGAAAAGATGAAATGACCATTCACTTCCTTGCCTAGGGGCAGAATTTATTAGATGCTGAACCTCAGAAGGCTTGATTCTCTCAAGATAGTTCAAGACGCAGGGCCAAATTCTCAAGAAATGGGTTTTATGGGCCAGAGTACACAAGAGCAGTGTTCAGGCAGGCGGTGTGGGGGGAACACAGAAGCAGCGTCTCTCACCTCCTGCAGCTGGGTGCTTGAAGCATGAAACAGAAGGATTGCACTCTCTTGCTTCCCATCTCAACTAGCACCATAGCAGAGGAGGTACAGGTTTCACTGCTTTAACCCTTAAAACTGTTCATGAAGCTGTATTGTACCCCTCCAGAAAGTGTAACACCAAAGGCCTCAGCTTTTCTTTCTAGGATAGTGCAACTTTCTGCGCTACCCTGGCAGGCAGTGCTGTAAATACCCCTGACTAACCCAGTCAGAGCCTGATATTTCAGTGTGCAAAACAATGTTTTAGAGTTCCTGTGGCTAAAACTCTGTTATCTGAAGTCTATTATCTATATGGGCACATTATCTGCTTGCAAATATGCCAGGCAGGACGGAGAAAAATATGACCCTAAACTAATGTTCAAATTTAGATTAATATTTCCCCAAGCACTATTTCCATTAGTGTTAATACAGGAACGCATAGATTGTAAATTGTCCTTTCAGGCTCTGACAATTCTAAATTTAGTGCCAGTGTTAATTAAGAGAAAATTAGGCAATGCAACAGATTTGGATAGCAGGCAGTGGAAGGGGAGAGCTGGGTCATCAGGTTGAGGACTTCAGGTGGTAATAATTTAGCGTACAAACAATCATGAGAATAGACCGGAATATTTCAGTGCTTTTAATAGTTTGTAACATTTAAGGACAGCAGATTATTTTTGAATTGTTTAGATTCTGCACGAGTAGAGAATAATCTTGATTTACCCTTCTCCTAGCCTTTTCCATGTTGACACAAACAGTTCATTTGTTACTCTGACATACATGCTAATTACTATACCCGTATGTACATACTGCGCATTCTATTGACTACTGCATGAGACAGATTTCCAAGGGGTTGATAAATGTCAAAAATCTTATGTAAAAATTCTCTTCTCTTTTCTTTCATATAATAGAGGAGTCCGTTTAATAAACCAAAATCAGTATAGAGTCGCACTGTATGTGGCTTTAAAACTGAAGTTAGGGTAAGTAATTACAAAGGGTCCACTGTGTTCCTTATTTAGTTGCATATAACACAGAACTGAATGGGATGATTAATAATAATGTTCTACACCAAAATAATGTAATTCATAATAGTTTATGTAAACGCAACAGCAGTATTACTTGTTCATTTACCATTGCCACGTTAGCACGTATGGGAATTTTTGCATTTTTAGAAAGTAACAAAGCCAAGATCCTCACAGGAGTTCTGTGCTTAAATACCTTTGAGAATGTGGGCCCAAGGTACTAAAATAGCTTAGCATTATTGAATATTTAGTTAAAATTAGACAGAATACTGGCATGTGTAGCAATGTTTACTAAGAAGTCTGGGTTATACTGAGCTATGTTGGCAGTGGAGGAAGACGGGAGAGAATTAAAAGCTTTTACAAGATCACTGAACTAAAGAAGAGCAAAATAAATAAAAATTAATCATCGACATAGCATAAATTACATTTTAAAAATGAAAATAACTCAGAATCCAGTACAGGATGTTCAATTAATTAATTAATTAATGTCAACATTTCAATATAAATTATGATTTTTTTTTAATCAGCTTGATCTAAGAGAAACCTGGGAAAAAAATGAGCTCTCTCCAGCTTTGTGCGTAGCCCATGGTGCACTCTCATGACAGTAGTGAATCGGTACTTACGTGCAGCCTTTGATCAGCAACGAAGTCAACAGTAATGTTGCTCTATCATGTTTCTAATAGTACGCTAGTTCATTAATCTAGAGCACACTAGGTACATCTCTCTCACCTTCTGCATGGATGCTCTTATTACACACAGGTTCACTGAGGCTAGAAAGATTTTGGCTCCTAAGTATCTTAGTAAATCCAGCAGTTAGTGAGCACTACATGCAAGGAAGCTATTATCTTTTGAGAGAGGAGTAAAACTTGCTTCACCATGTCCTTATGAAGACCTGGTGCTAAATAGAAAGTATTTTGTAATTTTCACTCTGGAATATAGTGTGGTTAGTCTTTTATGAAGATGACCAGGTCCTAGGTTGCTTTAAATTCATTATACTTTTTACTGCTATTCATAACGATTCATGTCCAGGAAAAATAGCAGATTTAAATCTGTTTGTGTTTGAGATCATATTAAACTCTTAAACATGGTGCCTAAATGGTGTGCTAAACAGGGTCACTTTCTTGAATGAAAAGCCCTTGGTAACTGATTGACCAGGTAATTAATGGAAAGTGCTCATATTCCATACTGCAAAGTCTGGATCACGCACTGCCACGGCCAGCGGGAGTTCTACCATTGACTTCAGTGGGAGTGCAAAATGAGCCTGTTTTGTTCCTCATTCAGTTTGGTTAATAAGATTTGTGCTGCAAGCCCATTTCACCAAAATGCTGGCAGGCTTCTTATAGCATTACTGGAAACTAGACCCTACACAAATTACTAAAGCCTTTTGTATTTTAATGTCTTTTTTGTAATGATATTCAGTCCTTTGGGGCAGCTGCCTAAGAGAGACATTTGTCAACTTCACTTTGTTTTTAGGACAGATGAGCCAGCGCCAAAACCATAGACCTGAATAACTTGAAACTCCAGAGGAGTCTGGATCCAGATTTAAGCCCCACGATTTGAGACCCTCCCTAATTAGTGGGCCCAAATTTCAGCTTCTCATGGTGTGCCGTGTATCAACCAGAAACTGGGCTCGTGCCTACAAAGGGGCTCAACATTTGCTGCTGGCATCGTCAGTGCAGTAACCCAGCAGTAAGAATACCAAAACCAGCCGATCAGAGTTGAAACGAAAGGTTCCCTAGCACAGCGTCCTGTCTCTGGCACTGTCCTACAGCCATTGCCTATAAAGGAGTACAGAAACAGGGCAAGCACATAGTCATGCTTCCCCAGCACAGCCTCCCCATCTTCAGCAGCACACCGGGGTGGAGTCTTTGTGTTGGCAGAGAGGATTTTCTTTGTTAGCACCAGCCACTCCTTTCTGAATTATCTATCACTGTTCCTGCTCCTCTTGCTCCCGAGGCAAAGACTTAGAAGGGAAAGCTTGTGAAATCCCAGTGCTGATACATATGCATGTGAGAGCTGAGAAGGGTACATCTGAAATACGGGTCATGGGGAAGAGCACAGAGAGGCAGAGGAATGGTTGCAGAAAGTCTGTGCTTGGAAAGACTTGGATCCTGGTCTCTGGGATACCCGTGACAGCTTTTTGCAAAAGCGTAACTATATCCAGTTAGAAAATGTCTGGAGTTAAATCAGTACAGCACTCTTGCCTAGATAAAGCTTTATTCATAAATGCAATTCTAGATTTTTAGGATAAATTACATGGATGCAGACCAAAAAGTAGTGATAGTAAGGGCAGTGTTTGAAATGTTGTCTGTGAAATGCATGTGCAAAACTAATTAACTTATAGATGGCATTTGTCCATATCCCCCATGTGATGCACTGAGAATGTCTCTGGTATTGTAGAATGCAAATGCTTTGAAAAGAAATTGCCCAAGGGATTGAATGTCTTTCCTTTACATTGTTTTTAAAAGGAAGAGTTTCTCGCACTGTGTTTATTTGCTGCTAAGATACTGTTACGCTAGCACCATCGCAGCCTGTTTCTGACTGCAGTATCCCATAAATTAGATTGTTGCAGGGAGTATTAAGAATGTACGTACACTGCCTGACTAGAGCAATTTTATCTGAATAATGTTTCATGACCTTTCTTGCAACAAGGTCCTGACTAGAAAAGCATAGATTTACCAGGCATCCTGGCTGTACTGAAAGATTGTAATTACCGTTCTATTTTATCAGTATTAGTAGAAAGCACTCCTGCCCTGACATCTCCTCTCTAAACACAAATGAAAAGTTGGGAAACTGTATGGCTCAAGTAATGAAGTACATTTAGTCCAGGTACCTATTTCAAATCCAACAATTGTGGGAATGATGGAAGAGCCATTGCCGTCAAGATGACTTTCCAACAGGCTCAATGAGATGGTTTTGTGGTCTCAGTCCAATTCTTAAAGGACAAGAGTCCACATTACAAAAAGCAACACACAACTGGCAGTAATTGATACTCTTTTGGCACTCAACAGAGGAGCAAAGTATTGAGTGAGCATGAAGAATGGACTAACCTTTCACCTCCCCCCTATTCCAGGTCAGGGATGAGACATCTGATAGAGCTACATAGGAAGCTTGGACTGCTGCTCTCTGTGCTGCCCTGTGCCGTAGCCGAACAAAGGACTTCTTTCTTAACAAGCATCAGGCTGACACTTTTAATGAACTCTAAATTTATGCTAAACATTTGGAGGCTTTGGAAGTTGGTGTTTAACCTCAGGATTCTGCCTAAAGAGTACAAGCTACTGCTCCACATAAAGCTGTGTCTTTCTGATTGCCAGTTGCATTAAAAGCTATTACACCAATTCCCTGTTACACATATACATATATAATATGTATGTACACGCATAGCAGCAGTAAACGTATTAGTTATTAATGTATGAGCATACACAATATGAGAAGTAATGCCTTTAGCTAAGATTGACTAATGCTCATTTATAAGAACTTACTTTCAATGCTTATACAGTTTGCCAAAATTTAACAGCTACAGCTTAAATTTTCCATGGTGGATGTCTGTCTGTAACTGAATTGGTTTTGGAAAGTTTTCACTAAAATGGCTTAGATAATTCCAAGAACACAGTTAGTGAAAATACAGCCTTTTAGTCATATTAAGAACTCTTGCAACCATCATGTTGAGAGACTGTAGCATGTCTGATCTTTGGAGCTAAAGTTTGAGACTCCATAAGGAAATTGCTTTGATGTCAAGACTTATCTTCTGTCACTCCTGTGGAAATCTGATCCAGCTGTAATCTCCTAAAAAACTAAATTCTTACACGCTCATGTTCTCTTAAAATGTAAATTCTCCAAATACTCTATTTGCAGTAAGCATGCTGTCTTCTCATACAACTATGACATCTTGGGCACAGTGTATATCTCCCTTCTCTGTGGAGAACACCCACAAATGTACATATATATATATATATATATGTGTATATGCGGGCAGTCCACAGCTGCTCACAATGTCATTCATACACATCGCATAAATCAGGCATACTAGCCCTATAGACCCATCTATCAGTAATATTAGGGTTCAGCTCTTCTCCAGGACAAGGTAGATAATTTTAGTTACAGCAATGAGGACAGAAGCACTTGCAACAAGGATCAGGAAGCACCTGCATCATGGATCAGTGTGCTTAAGTCTATTCTCAAGACTTCTCTTCATCTCACAGGGAACCCATAAGATATAGAATGCCTAGTGCCTTAAAGAGGACATGCCGAAAGACAGCTGGGGGCTGCCCTGATTAGTCTATATGACTACAGCAGCCAACTGCTTTGACCCGAACTTTGCTGAACCCTCTGGGTGGATTGGATGTTGCTCACAGGGCGCTTGACAAACAAGTTTCAGGAACTACATAGTAAAAAGGATGAGTAGTAAACATATAGAAGGGTCATTAACTTCTGAAGGATTCAAAAGTGAGGAAGTGCTTGAATTAACATTGTCCTTTCAAGAATCCTAGTGTGAGGGAGCGAGGCAGAAATCTACACTTTTGTAAGCACTGAAAATGAGAACTAGAAGCCAAAGTGTCTCAATGGGCTCTCGCCCTCTGATCATGATACAAACACACAGGAGGAAATGTAATGATTATGTGGGTGATAAAGGTTTGAGCACTGTGTATTAAAAAAAAAAGGCTTAGAGACATCACAAAGGGAATTGAGTCAGCTTAAAAAACCATCAACATCTAATTCCTCTTCTGTGAGCTCTCTGAATCCAGTACATTAAATAATATGAGGGCCAAATGAAAAAAAATAAGTTTAACACATGTAATCAAAGCTCTGTTTAAATGCATACTCAGGGGAAGGACAAATTAAGGTTATACAGACTACTTGAAATCTAGTATTTCCTCACTTTTAAATCCATGTCTCTGTTAAAGGGTTTGGACAAGATGACCTCCAGAGGTCCCTTCCAACCTCAACCATTCTGTAACCCTAACATTGTCTTAATACAGTTTTAGGTATGATAGAGATACGTGTTTAATCTCTAAATACCCCCCAAAAAAGAGCTATCTAGACAGACTATATACAAACCCTAATGTTTTCTTGCCTTTCTATGATGTATTTTGAATTTCTTTTGTTATGCAAGCTAATCCTCAGATTGCAAGCACTTTCCCACTTTGCCAGCCAAATGAATATGATGAAAGGACACCTGTAGACATATACAGAAGCCAAGAACATTCTGTACATCCATTATTTATTTAGTTTTCTTCTTTAGATCTTGTTTATCAAGAAAAACAAAAAACCAACAGGTAGAAACAAGAAGAAAAAGTTCATCTACTATACAGTTGCAGTAAGAAAAAGCATAGAAAAGAACTAATTTTGTTACGTTTGCAAATAAAATGAGAATGTTCTGCACTCTGCAGTCTGTGCAAAATAAGACCCACAGGAATTATGCAAGCACATTCTCATTATGATAGTTATGATTTAGATTGCATTACAAAAGTAAAAACAATCATTCAAATAGGCTTGGGTGCAGTGATTTGGAGAGAAGCTGCCACTCTGCCAAATAGGAAAAGACAGCGAAGGGGTGGGGGCAAGGGAAGAAATAAATCCTGCCAAAGTGAACTCATGCGAAGGTGAAGCCAAAATGCCAAGAGGTACAGATTAAATGCTCTTACGAATGTCCCAAATGTGTGTAAGCAAACTGCCCAAATAAGGTTTTGAACTGAAAGCTCAGGCTTCTGCTGAAACACCCAGAAACACACCGATTAGATATTGTTTGAAGAAAAGGATTCTGGTTTGGTTGTCTTGAGTGAGCATTTGAAAATCACACATCTTCTCATCAGAGCACATTTTAACACAACAGAAAAGTCTCCAGGCTTTTTCAGTAACTGAAAATCAGCCCTTTACTAATTCCGCAACACAAGAGGTAGCGTAGAACAGAATTTGCTTCCTTTTAGTTCCAGTTGTTCTTCATTTGGGTTTTTTTTAGTTTTATGTCTGTAAAGGCCATTTTAAAAAATGGAATCATTCAGATAATTCTTTATTGGCCCCTAACTTTAATGAAAAATTCACAGGAGAAAAAAGTTCTTATCTTAAACATAGCTGCTGACTTCCGATATCTCATTTTTCTCTCACAATAATCCCAGTGTTCAAAGTAGGTATTGTATTTATCATCTTTGTATGGAGCTGAATTTCACTTCACTTTTCTTTATGGTCTTATCACATCGTTTACAAACACTTTATCTCTGTAACTGAAAATAAATGAAATCTTGGGCTTTCAATGAAATGCCATGATGAAATGGATGGTCCAAGAATCTATATTTAGATGACTGACTCCTGTTTGTAGAAGACATGATAAATGTTTCATGCATATAAACTGAACGATGATGGATTTAATGATCATAGTCTAACGGGGAAATGTTATTTTGGAATAATTAAGTGTTCTGTCATTTGCAAGTCTAAATAGTCTGTTGTTAGATTGTGCTTTTGTCTGTCAACAAACCATTCCATTTTGTGAGGGTTATTTATCATTAAAACAATTGATGCAATGGAAACACACCACCAGTATGTGTTGTTAACAATACATTTTGTGAGACCTTGATTTGGATTCATATTTCAGGGGTAGTTAACTGATGTATGTTTCTGTCTTACAAAAGAAATATATGACACAAACTGTTGAAGGATTGGAAGTAGCTTTCTCATTTGAAGTGTTCCCTGTGAATTGTATTTGTTGTCCTTCCTAGAAATATTTCCAAAGTTCAAAATATCTTGATTTTAAGGCTCACATGTGCAAGCAGCTTACACTGGGGTGTACTGCACAGTTTCCAGCTGTTGCTCCATGAGAGTGTAAGTACCTGCAGATCACAATTTGTATCTGCTGGTTCTTATAGCTGTCCTGGACACCTCAGATGGTGGTATCTCAAATGGACATCTCTGTTAAGACAGGTTGATCTTGCCATGAGAAATACCTCAACGGGAAGTACAGTGTGCCTATGCTATTTTACAATTTTTAATACCTGCATCAACAACTGCAATCAAGACAGTTACAGTAGTCTGATTTCCTCTGTTATGCACACACAATTTTTATTGACTCTGTGTACAGAACTGAATACTAGTGCCTTTTTTCTTGACATTCAATAGTAAAGCAAATAATAAGAAATAAAAATGTTGGAAAGTAATATGAAAAAGGAATTATTTTGACCAAAAAAATCGGTGTCTATACATTTGGTTGTGTGAGAATAGTGTCTGATACTCAATATCTGAATGATCGTCGCAGCATGGGAAGGTATAAACAAAAGATTAATCTGTATTTTAATGGCAAACACTATTTCCTGGATTGTATGAGATACAAACATTAAACCACTTGATATATCTTCTTGTCTCCTGATTCTAATAGCCAGCTACTTTTTACCATTCAATCCCAAATCAGTTTTAAAAGCATTTGGTATCTTTTCTTCATGTTACACATTAAGGACTGAAGCATATGAAGGTGAGGCGATTTGCCCAGGATCACTGATAAAATTTAAGCAAGGGCCTCGATCTCCTGACTCCCCACTCTGTGCTGTGTTCAGTGGTGACTCTGTGAAACCTCGTCACACCCATTTCTATACTTTGTCAGATATGAAAGCCTTTTATCACAGCTCTGAGAAAAAGCAATAGCTTCTTTTTTTTACTGGCCAGTTAACTACCTTTGCCATGTGTCTCTGCTCTCTGCATTCGTACATCCACAAGATTTGCGAGACCTCCTGGTCAAGTAGAAATCTCAGTATGCACAAGCGTGGAAGCTGTGAAACAGATACATCCAATCATCAATGGTTTGCCCTGGGCTGTGGGCGCAAGAGAAGTGCTGAAAGCATTCCCATAGGTCTAGAGCTGGTATCAATGGTTCAGATCTTGACAAAACTGGCTGATACATTGTGGCATATATATTGGAGTCTCAAAACTCTTTAGAGATTCTTCTGGCGCTTTTCCTCATGAAAGAGTCTTCTGCGTCACTGCTTTCCAGGTCATTTTCTTAATCCTGGGTGTAAAGAATGTCTTCAGCACACCCTTGAGAAAAGGAAAAGGGGAGGCAAGGGGGAAGCATGTCTACTCCAAGAGAACTTTGAATAGCAGAGTATAGAAGGGGTTGGGGTTTTCTTCTTTATTTAGAATAAACCTTTTTTGGAGTTTTTGTACTGAAGGGCTTTTTCCTAGTCCTAAAATATACTAAACCTTGATATTAATCATAGGTCTTGATTTAATAAATGGATGGAATTTATCAGGTCTAGGTTACATTTTCTTTCTTAGAAAGCATTTTGTCATGATTTTTTTTTAATTGTTCCATAAATTTATGTAAGGTTGGCAATTATTTAGATGCATTGTACTGATGAGACAAATACCCTGGAGCTTCAACCCTGCTTTCAGTACACAATTTTCTTACAATATAATTCTGCATTTATCTTTTTTTGCCACAATATCCATTCCTCACTAATATCAATCCTTTCTTTATGGGAATAATCTATTTAATTCTATGTTCCATAGCCTAATTACGTAACAAAGATAAACTTCGTTCCTTTCAGAGTAGACTTCTCCAAGAGCCTGGATTTCAACTCCATAAAGCCAGAACAGTTCTATAGAAATCAGACACGCTTTGAGGGGCGTCACCCTGAACTCAAAGCCATTACCTTGAAATTAAAGCCAGTAAGGGAAACTGCTCCAATTGTCAACAAGCACAGTTCCTTAATGACAGTAGTGTAGGATAAAGAACCAACGGGGCAACATCTGATCTGTCCCCTCAGCCCACCCTGGTTATGCTGAGGCTCCTTCCTGGATACACAGGGACCTGAGCAGAAGCTGATTACTGCCAGGGCATTGCTCAGCTCCTTGATTGTCCCAGAATATGAGCTTTCGTACCCATCTTCCAGCCAACGGAAGAAATTACCACTTGCAAGGGCAAAATAATTTCTAGTCTCCCAAGAAAAAACTAGTGACGTATTGCTATTATTCCACTCAGTGCTAGTACTCCAGGATCAATCACAACTTATTTAAAGTAGACGAGGCCCAGAGCAGCCCTGGTGACCTCGGTCTGTACAGATATGAGCCTGTAAACATCGAGGCAAACAAATAACCTTTGAGTTCCATTAGTCACAGAAATTAAGAGGCTGAAATGCTGAAGCATTTGCAGAATCAGACATTTTGCTGATAGTCTTCTCTAAATATGGCATAAAGAGTAGGTCTGGAGGCGTGATTTCATTTTTTCATTCCTAAAACAGTGAAAGGCTTACCAGCAAAGCCATTAAAATTGTTTTCATGGCACACAGTGAATACTTTGAATACATCGAGTCAAGGTTTCAGTTAAATATGTTCATATGGTGGTGTCAAGCTTAGCGATTTATTAGAGGATCTTTACCTAATTTGATATAATTGATGTTAAAGCCTTTTTTCCTTTGCCTAAATATGCTGTTTGTGTATTCCTTTTAAATGAGGATAAGAAGAAACGGATTTGTAGAAGATGTTTTTAATTAATTCCACAGGGAATACCTACCATGGAATTTGCTGACGAGTTCTTTGGGGCTCTAGACTCCAATCATTCAGCATCTGTATTTTCAATGACAAGATGCTGCAATGCTTAAAAAACTGAATTTAAATTATAATGCAGATAACTAATGTCTGCTCTCTCCTAATGTCTTATCAATAACCACCAAACCTTCAGTTAGGGCAAGGAATTTTGCAGTGTCTTAGAGACCCGAACTGCATAAAAAGCCAATGGGAGAAGAGCTACTATCAAGATCTTTAAAAGCTTCAGTCAGACACTGAGTGTTAGATCCTTGATTTTCGGTTACAGGGTGGAGATATCAGCACAATGTATACAACATGCTGTATAATTTGTCACCCCTAGTTATTTTGGCATTTGTTCTTCCTCAGTTTTCACATAGGACAATATTCATTCAAAATTAAATAGAGTTAATCCTTTGGCCAGCTTCATGGTAGACCTCCTCTTTGTGTGAAGAATCCCACTAACTCCAAGAGAACTAGTTGCATGATTGAAGGTTGCTCAGAATTAATAATGATCAGGCTTGGCATTTGTAGTGTGATTTAAGGCTAGCTTCAGGCAATAGGAAGCAAGACTCTTGGGATGCTGCTGGTATTGATTCACGGTGTAACAACTGGGCAAAATGTTTAACAACATAACTTTAAAACAAAACCAGCAATGGTGTTATGCATCACATAGTTGTGGCATGATTTAATTAATGCTCCATATTGCATTCTATAGATTCATCTGTACAAACTGTATGTATTTTATTAGGATATGAATGCATATTTTTTTGATTACATAAAGTAATCTGTCACTTCTCTTCAGCAATGACAGGGGCTTGGAAGAAGTATTTCTTCTAGTTTTGGCTACTACACTCCAAAAAGAGCTGTGGACTAATTGCAGAAAACCCTGAGGAGAACAACAAAAACAATCAGAGGTGCAGAAAATATGATCTATCAGGAACGATTGACAGAAGAGGGGATATACAGCCTAAAGCAGAGAATACCGGGGTACAATATAACAACAAGCTTCGGATGAAAGTGAAAAGGAGACTAAAACTACATGCCAGTAAACAGTGTTCTAGTGATATACAAAACAGGGAAATGAAACAGATTTCTTGGGGATAATGTGTTGTGTCACTGGACTTCTTGAAGGAGAAGACACCTGCCAGGAATGGCAAGTATAGTCAATGTGGTCTTTGGGCAGGGACAGAGTAAATTAAACTTCACACTGCTTTGTAGTACTACAATTCTACAGCTCTGTGATGGAAAGATGTTACATAAATGTAAATTGCTTTTGTGTTAGTATGTTTTCACTCTCCCTTATCAGTTAGATAAAACTACTGGAGATATAGACATCATCTGTAGATGGAATCTGTCAAAAAAGTCCTATGCACTATTCAGTTACTATGCCAGGATCCTGCCTATCACTGCAAAGACACGCTGCGGCTAAAGAGTACCCAGAAAAACATAGCAATTCTATATCAGTAGCTTAGAAAGTAGGGCAAAGTATTCTGCTACTTCCACCTTGGCAAGGACAGATGGAGATGCACTCTGTCCATGCAGGCATGAGCAGAATAGAAGTGACCTGAAGCAGAAGGCCTATTCAGATTGTCTGGCTGTGAGGTCCCTGTGAAATAACAGTTCACTTCTTATTTAACTCCTTATCTCCAAAATGTTTCCAAGGCCTCAAGTACTAGTCAGGTACAGATCAGACAAAGTATGCCTTTAAAGGGTGAGCAGATGGGCACATCTGTTTGTTTGACAGGAAAACGTATGAGTTGCTTGACCCGGTAAACGTTTCTTGGTGCAGTGGAAGAATTGTACGGAATATCTCAGACAGTAACTGGAAAGCATCCCCCAGAAATAGCTCAGTAATTGGGATATGATGGTATCAAGCCCACAACAAAATGAGTTTGATAGTTCTAGCTCAGTTAAACATTGTTCAGCTTCGTAACTCTGAAATTAGCTGTGTTACCCATGCTAAATCACTCTGTCTTGCTGTGTTACTCATGAGAGCTGCTCCTCCGTTTTTTTTTTTCTTTTCAGTGGAACAAGTTGTATGAGAATACACTGCAACAGAAGCAAACTAGAGCCAGCATTTTTCAGAAAGGTATTCTACCCATCAGGGATTTTCTGTTTGTTTCTTCTCTCTGTCTCTGATGAAGATTTTAGCAGGCAATTGGGCACCTTTCTTGTCAAAGTGATACTGCAGAAGTTAGCTCTTACTGACTCAGGCCTAGCAATGTGCCTCCAGTCTTAGTTGTCAGCATCATATCATGAAATTAATTTCAATCTAAGCCTTAATTTAAAAAAAAATAAATCTATTCCTAGCCATCATAGTTCCAAAAGAGAGAATTCTGTCCCATGTCTATCACTTGCAGTGAGATCTGCTGATAGCCTTAATATCAGCAGCATCATTGCCTAGCATCAGGCATTGGCACAGAAGAGGAAAATATCTAGCCCTATATCCATCAGAAGAGATAATCTTTATCCTCTTTCACAAAGAGATCCTTGAGCTAGTACTGGCCAATCTGGTATAACACAGCTCTGATTTCTGTTGGAAATATTAGCTCTAGTCCTAAAAGCTGTATAATCACATTAGCTTTGTTCCATGCCTGAGGTAATAAGCTCTGCCTTGCTGCTGCGTGACCAGCTGAAGCTCAGTGCCGCTCCAACTGCTGCACCCAAAGTGGTACCCAGCACTGGCTCAGCAATGAAAACCTCACCCAGGAGAGTTTTTACTGTTTTCTGTTGTTGCTACATTTTGAGCCACAGAAGAAACAGACTGGGTTTTTGAAAGTCCAGAGTACTGATCTCTCCCTGTAAAATCAGTTAAAACTTTAATACTGCTGAAATTCAGACCCAATTCCCACATCATGAGGGCATCTGGAATGCTAGTCACGCAAGTCTTGCTTACTCACAGCACTGTCTCCGGATATTTTTACAAAATCTACATTCTCAGCAATAAAATATGTGTTGCTATGGGGCATCTGTTTATGTTTTTATGTGAACTGATAATTACACTGGAGTTCCTTCTGTCTGTAAAAATGGCAGAGTTTTTCAGTAAGCCTACAAACAATTATCGGTTAAATGTAAGGATACTTCTGATTTTATATGAGAAAAAAAAACAAATATATGGGATAAATCAGTGCAAGCAGTTATCCAGGTAATTGCAAGTATGAATCATATGTTTGACACGTATCACAAAATAGTTTTGTTCCTTTAAAACCTTGTAAACTCCACTCTCCTTTGAGCTCAGGAACCACATTACTATATTCACCTATCAGCTCTCAGACCTGATAGCTAACTATCCTAGGCTGGGTGGATCTCAGCCGCATTTCTCTGAGCAACAAATGCCAGACAAGTGTTAGGAATATGACATCATTCAAAACAGATAGGTAGATAGGCAGACTTTATATGTTTGAGACAATTCTATTATGACATTTCCAAACCTCGAACACTGCAGAAATACAATACTTACTATGAATGAAAGAGTAGAAAGAAAGTAAAATAAAACAAACTGTAGTTACACTTAACTCACACAAGGTAAATATTAACGCTATGAGACAAAATCCACAGGAACAGAATGTTTCTTACAGTCCAGCTTCTTAATTTATGTTTGATCTTTTTGCCCTAAAGACACCCCAACACTACCATAGCCACTGGTACAGATGCTATTTGTTAACTGTCCCCTCACTTACATTCCTTTCGTGAACCTAGTCATACTTCTTCGTATGAAATTTGTCTGCCTCCATTAGCTCACCCCTCAAAGGTACTTACATAGAAGCTCTGCAAATGCTACCAGCAGTCTCACAGTTATATGAGAAATTTGTGATCCTGGATTTTTGGCCCTCTGTTATGGAGAGTCCCTCTGAAACTGAACAAGGATAATGCCTTTCTTCAGAGCTGGCTTCTACACTTTATTTCCACCTGCCTTGAGTTCCTGCTTTAAAAAAAATCATGGATTTACAACCTACTTATTCTGGGTAGAGGTTTCAATTTGTGTCCAGTTTATTTTTCCTTTAAAAAAGATAGGATTCATGTTTTCTTACAGCTTCGCAAGTTTGTTCTGTTCTGTGTCCGATGTAATTGATGACAGATTAATGCCCATCTGTCACAGTACCACACTGTTCATTTTCAGTGAAAATATTCTGTGCTTACTCTTCTGAGTGTTACAACCTGAAAAGAACCAAATCCAAATCTGTAATAATAACATTACCAGAATTAGACAGATGTCAATGGCAAGTCAAGGAAGTATTACATATGCATATACATATGTGCTTTGAAACACCATGGTTGGGTAAAGTAAATTACCAATGGCTTTAGGATAAGGGTGTGTGTAACAGAAAGCAACCACAAAGCTGGGGAGGAAAGCCTTTGGAAATACAGGAAGAGGAGGGGGCCAGAGACCCAGCAGACAGACACACGGATGGTCATTTGTGATAATTTAACTCCAGACAGCAACTAAGCACCACCCAGCTGTTCACTCACTCCCCCCAGGTGGGATGAGGGAGAGAAACCAAAGAGCAAAAGTGAAAAAACTCATGGGTTAAGGTAAAGACAGTTTAATAGGTAAAGCAAAAGCCACTGGCATAAGCAAAGCAAACCAAGGCATTCATTCACCACTTTCCATGGGCAGGCAAGTGTTCAGCCGTCTCCAGGAAAGCAGGGCTCCATCATGTGTAATGGTTAATTAGGAAGACAAACACCATGATTCCGAACGTCCCCTCTTCCTTCTTCTTCCCCCAGCTTTACATGCTGAGCATGACATCATATGGTATGGAATATCGCTTTGGTCAGCTGGGGTCAGCTGTCCCTGCTGCGTCCCCTCCCAGCTCCTTGGGTATCCCTAGCCTACTTGCTGGTGGGATGAGAGGCAGAAGAGGCCTCAACTCTGTGTGAGCTCTGCTCAGCAATAACTAAAACATCCCTCAATTATCAACACTATTTCCAGCACAAATCCAAAACATAGCCCCATACCAGCTACTATGAAGGAAATTAACTCTATTCCAGCCAAAACTGGCACATCATTGACACAGACATGTGTAGCAGCCTAATGAAGCCATCCATAACAGATAGCATGGGTGGAGTGTCTTTAAGATCTATCTGTAACACAGTCATAGGTTGCACTTGTGCTGTACTTCAGAATCAGGTGTGCAGAACTTACAGCTCAGATCCTATTCTGAACTCCTGTCTTAGTGCTGTGGTAGTAGCACGATAGTACTTAGTACTATGGTAATACTGTCTTACTACCATAAACATAACTGTGTTTTGGTACCTGATTGTGCACAACTGATCTGGTTACCTCCTTTTGAGGACCGGCTGTTAATTCTGCATGTGGCAATTGATGGAGGATACAGGAAAACTAGGAAACTGAGTACTACTGAAAATCTGCCAGGAGGAAGGAAACATCCTCTATCTTGCTCTCACGATCTAGTTGCATTTCAGCCTCAAGAGCCTAAGTACCTAACTGAAACATTTGTCTTTTCACCTTCACCATTTTGTAATAACAGTGTGAAGTATCCAAAGAGCCTATGTAATCTGGAATCAGTTAGCCAAGAGGTTAACTTGTAACAGAAAAAATTGAGCAATGGATTAAAGGGATCACAACCTTTGTCTTGTCATCTCTAGGACATGGGAAAATGAATTTTCAACTAGAATCACAGATGTCACAATAGCATCCAAATCTATGGACAGAGGATGTTTTCCATGGGTCATTAGAAAATGCAAAATTAATTCTTGATGTCTAAGTGTGAATATGGAAAGAGAAATTCAGCTACAAGAATCCAATGTGTTCAAAAGATGAGCCATTTGGGTATTGCAGTGTACAGGAGAAGAAACCAGAGGTAAGACAGAAGACACTGAAAATAAAACCAAAGAAACCAAAGAATTAAAAAAAAAAAAAAAAAAAAGTAGAATAAAAGAAGCTGAAGGTTAAATGAAAGAAGACTAAATAAAATTAGAACCAAAACCCAGAAGATGAACAACGGGAGTCAAAACAGAAGGTAGAAGAAAATTAACCCAGGTAACGTAGCACGAAAGGATTCTGAGCAGCAGAAATGCTGAGGTTTCTAGAAAAAGGAGCATAATATAGAAAAAAGAAAGTAACTGATTCCCATAGGAGGAAGTAAGAGCTAAACCAAAAATTAAGTGAAGCCCAGGCTACTTTTCAAGTTGCACTGGAAGACAAAAAGAGGAATCAGAGGAGAAACCTGATCACATGCTGTATTACCAGGAAATACGACAGTTTCAAAACATTTTTTAAAATACCGACTTTAAAAAACAAGCGTAAAAATAGTATTGCAACAGCTGTGTAAGTGGGCAATAACTTAACTTGAATGGACATGTCCTGTATGACCCAAATTTTGTAGGACTTAATGAGAGTCCACAAGAATATGATACACTCTCTTCATTAGAAAGAGGATGCAAATTAGTAACATTAAAACAAGTGCAAGAAATGTTAAAACTAATGATCATCAAATTAATTTCCAAACTGAGAGCAAATGAACGAATCACTGTTGAAACAGAATTAGACACCAATCACATTAGAACCACCAAAAAATGACAGGACCTTTAAACTGGAAAAACATACAAATTGGCTAGCTGCACCGGAGGACTATCGAGGGCTGAAGAGTGAAGATCAAACTTTAACCGATCAAGCAGCCCCAAGAAAGTTTGGCTGGGTTTTGCTTACTCAAAAATGCAAAGTAATCCAAAAAGTAAAAATGTATTAAGGAAGGGAACTTGACAAGTCTGACAGTTCATTTAAGGTGCTGGTAAACTGTTGGCAAGTTGTTTGTTGTGGTTTAACCCCAGCCAGCGACCAAACACCAGGCAGCCGGTTGCTCATTCCTCCCCCCTCCCAGTGAGATGGGGAGGAGAATGAAAAAAAAGTAAAACTCCTAGGTTGAGATAA
>NW_009621415.1:18421-22712 GCF_000690535.1 Cariama cristata | reverse complement strand
CCCGGCAGCGGGATGCAGTGGAGGGGTTGGGTGCCCCTCTCCCCCCATGCACCCAGCCTGACATCGGGGTGACCCCCAGGCCTCCTCAAAAAGCATTTCCAGCCTCCGTGGAAGCTCTTGTCCTCTCCCACGATGAGCAGAGCTCGAGGCCAGACTCAGCAGAGGGAGCCACAGACTGTAGGTCCCTGGGCACGGGCAGGAGGCTGGGACCCAGCCTGGCCCTCTTCCCCCTCTCTCCGCATCACTGACCTTGAGCATCACCCATCACGGAGCCAGGACCTTTGCGAAACCCTTGCCATGCCTCCCTCACGCCGTTGGTGCGGCCTCCCTACAAAAACCTCTCCCGTCCTTCTCTTTCTCTCCTCCAGCTGCCTTGGTCGCTTGCGATAAAACCCATTTCCCTCCCAGTTTATCACCCCAGATGATGGAGCAACAGAGAAGAGGTTGGAGAAGATGGGCACAGACTTGAGGCACAGCTTGCCCATGGCCCCGGGCTCGCACCCCCACGGCTGCGTGGATTTGGGTCCCCATAGGAAGGATTTACAGAACCATAAGGGCTGTCACCCTATGTGTCTTTAAAAACTAACGGAGATCCTAAATGTATCCCGTGGGTACGTTATGAAGGTGACAGCAATGGGGCAGAAGTCTGTGTTTTCCATTAATGTATCTACGGGCCACATGATTTGTGATATTTCTGGCTAGAGCAGAAAATGCACGCAAAGGATGACTCCTTACTCCCTGCAGTAGGTAAAAATAACAGGTAAAAACAAATTTACCGTTTGTTTTACCATAAAGATACGATACTAAATGCTGGATGCTGCTAATATTAATTATAGAGGAAAAAGAAATTTTGCCTTTTTCCTGCACATCGATGCGCTGCAGCGTGTCCCAGTTGGTCACCTCCTCCTCCCACAGCTCTCCGGCAGGTCGGTGCACGGCTGCCGCGGGCATTGCAGGACAAGGGACCTAAAGAAATGCCAGCTGTACGGTGAGCTATAGCTTCTTTAGGGGAAGAGCCGGCTGCTGAGGGGGTTGTACGGGCACTCACGGCCAGGGCAGGACGGAGCCAAGGCATGAACACCCTCCTGTAGCACCCAGTAAAGGGTTCCCCAGGTCATACGAGAAGGTTGGGTGGTGGGCACCCACCCAGGAATTGCTCCCTTGGTGGCATTTATACATCCCAGGTAAAAGAAGCACCATTGTGGTTCACCTTAGCACTTTTTAAATTGTTTACAGGCCTGCGTAGCTCAGTTTGCCACTCCTGCGGTGGATTTTTAACTTTGCTTTGCTGTTACAATCTCAGTATGGAGCAGCAGAGCAAATAGAGAGGTAACATGGTACGGTCCGCTCTGCCAGAACTGCCCCCTGCACAGCCCCAGCAGCAAAAACACAACATAAAGTTGTTTAAAACAATAAATAAACTCCTCATGCTTGCATTCTTTGGGTATTTTAGCAAAACTACATTCAATACTGTGATTTATTTGCTGTTCCTGTTAACAGCCCAGCCCAAGACTTATTAAAGAGAGCTATAACGTTTAATATCCTCTCAACCACTAAATCATGACTGCAACTTTAAATACAACTGGAAGGCAAAGGTTTTCATAAAGGTTATTTCCAGGAGTTCGGCCGAAGGGCTCAGCCAAAGCTCAAAGGGCACAGCTGACCGGGGGCTCTTTCCCAACGCCGACAATTCACTCGAGAGAGCGGGGACAGAAAGCAGAAGGCAGGTAATGAGCAATTGGAGCTCATTAAGCAACTACGAGTTGCTGGAAGGTTGCGATGGCTGCATAAAGCCCCCAGGATGATCAGAGCCCTTGACTGCAGCCACTCACAAGGCAGATTTTTGGTTAGAAAGAGCCTATTTTGGGATCCCCTGGGTAAAACGCCCAAGGAAACGCTGAGCTCTTCTGATGCTCCCTGACAAGTGCTGATGGGGACTCGGTCCAGGCGAGACACGGCCAACAGCCACCCACACAGGAACCCATACTGTGCCGATGGACGCACCGGTCCTACTCCAGCTTGCGGCTTGGCCTCGATGAAGGTTCCAAGCTGCAGGCTAGCCATCTGTCAGGGCTTTCCCAGCTAGCTGGTACTGCCCAGGTTCCTCGTACCTCCCTCCCAAAGACCTAACCACAAGGCTGGCCATGTTTCCATGAGCTTCCCTGGGGACAGGTTGGGTTGGGCTGGCAGCTCTCACCTCTTTGGGGAGCAGCATTTGTTATTCACCACCCATCCGACCGACCTTGATGACCAGCTGTAGGATTTTGTATGCAAGAGGGTGCTTTTTAGCAGAGAACAAAAATCTCCCATAGCCTTGGGAGCATGAAGACGGCAGTTACAAGCAATGCAGCTGGGCAGGAGGTATCTGCCCAGGGTTTCCAGGAGAGGCATCCCCATCTCCAGCAAGCTCCCACATCAGGGACAGCTGGCACATGCTGGCAGAGCAAGTGACCCACCAGCCAGGTCTCTGTAGGGAATTCACACCACAGCGCGAGGGAACCAAGGCCACTTCTTGACACCATGAGCTAAGCAGGACTAACCACCTCCTGGGGCTTCCAGCTGTGAAAATTTGCCTGAACCAAAGCATAAACCTTGCACCTAGAGGTGGAACACAACAGGAGAGGACCAAAAAGCCTGGTTGGGCATGGCACGGGGACTCGCTGACCAGTCACCCCGCAGCATGTGTGCAGGAGATGATGGGAGACACCGAAAAGTAAACCACAGTGACAGAAAAAAAACACAAAGAAGCTGCTTATATGGGGGACCCTTGAGAAAAAAAAAACACAACTGAGAAGCAACACGTACCACTGGAGGGTATCAGGAAATGAACAGAGCACATCATAAAGCAGGTGGGATCTTGGGAGATGTGGTAGGTCAAAGATGGGAGGATGTCACCTTAATAACAGATTTTGGTCCTTTTACAGATTTGGTTATCGCTTTCTTCTGGTTTTTTGAGCTCTAAATACTTTCAAGCTGAATATTTTTTCAACACAGTGAAAACAGATTTTCCCATGATCACAAGACCAGGGAGGCTCCTTCCCAATCCCACACCTAAAAAAAAAAAAAAGAGGCAGGGAATAGAAAATTTCTTGCAGAAGTGCTTGTTTTGACAAACAGGCCGTTTCCCACCACACTCGCCAGCTTTAATACACGACCGTGAGAAAGACAGAAGTAACTCAGCTTCACGACAAAGACAATTCTTGACAATACTCCCGAGGCTTCCCAGGAAAGTTATTTCCAAATAGGACAGACCATTTGGAAAAACAACCACAAAGAGCTGGAGGGGGCTTTCATTCATCATTCCTTCTCCATTTCTGACTACCACAGCGTTCGCCCACAAAGCCACGCTGTACCAGCAGATTCCCCGTCCCTGCCCGCAGCCCAAAAAACTTCTCTGGTTACCTGGTTTATCTTGTGCTTCAGTAGAGAGAAGCAGGTAAGAGATTAAAGAAGCTGAGCTGGTTTTGGCTGAGATAGAGTTAATTTTCATATAGGCATTTAATGTTGTCTTTTTTCTCTCCTTTTCTCATCCAGGCAGCAGAAAAGCCTGGGCCAACACAGCCTGCTGAAGTCGGCAACTTGCAGGAGGTCACGTTGATCTGTCGGTGCAGTCACGGCTCCAACCGCAGCACAGACACCATCTGCCCCTCGAAACCGCCTGGCAATATAGAAGAGCAAACGTTAAGTGTGAAAGGGCGACCAAGGGGCTTCCCTGGAGCACGCAGGCACAGCCCGCTTTCCTTCTGGTGCCTCTGGATGCTAAGAATCGAGATGGCAGCTGCACACTGGTACCAGCACAGCCACACACAGTCCACATATTCCCTCTATACTGCCCATGGGCAAAGCTTTGGCTACAACACATCTCCAGAGTCTGGGATCTGTACATTTTATTTTTCCCTGAATATCAGCAGTATCCTGGGAAGATGGCCTCCCCCACTGAAGGAGCAGTACAGCTTCTGCTGGCACACACCAAGCTCATTGCTACGCACGATACACCATGGGGTGACCCAACCAAGACCTCAGCTTCAAGGTCTCTTGTCATACCTGCCTCAGGCCTGCTGTTAAGATATATTTGTTCAGGTAACGTGAACATTTGGCCAGGAACCAGCTGTTTCTTCAGTAAGTGTGATGAGGCATCGAGAATGGCTTAAGAAGCACACAAGAGGACTATAAGCCCACATGAGCCTCGATGCATACAACAGCCACCGCCTCCCACCTTCCCTGCCCCAGTGTAGGTGCTGTTGATTCCTCTGGTACCAAGGACCAGTAAGAAGGTGACACCAAATCTTGG
>NW_009621415.1:0-18390 GCF_000690535.1 Cariama cristata | reverse complement strand
AAATTTGGGGGGGGGGGGGGGTGTTTGTGGCTGCCCAGTCAACAACTGGGGACAACAACAACTACTGTCCCATAAGAGCAACTCAACATCTCATCCCAGGCTCAGAGCACCCACTAGTGCAGAAACAACCCCCACCAAAGGAGACAGAGCTCATGCCACTTCCTTGGGCGATGCCATCACCTCCAAGTCACCAAGGATGCTACCACTCCAAAGGATAATACTGTGCTTTAATATTTCTGAGACAATGGACTTTGACATGATACAACAGCAGGCTGTACGTACTATACATATATATACACTGGGTGTAGTTAAAGCTTGTGTGGTCGAACAATACTAATGTTGCAAAAAAAAATGCACCAAGTCTTACAACAACAAAAATGTGAACAAATTCCAAGGCCACAAGTAGAGAGAGGTATGTTTAAAGGACTACAGGTCACATGGAAATAAAAAACAGTGGTGGTGTAATGCGAACTTTATCCTGAATAGAGATAAGTGGTTAGAATGCAACCTTTTCATTACCTCAGGAGCAAGACAGTGTTTTACAGACTTAATTTCCAAACTAAAGCAAGCGAAGAGAAACAAACGTACTAGTATGTGCCCCTTTGGTCCTCAAATTCTCCTTCCAGTTGTGAGGCTAAAAAGAGAAAGAGTTTTACTCTGAGCTTTAGGCAAGAAAGATTTAAGGCTTTTCAGCTGGATATTTGAAACATATACTGAACTGAAAAGTGGCAGTATCTGCTCTCAATCATTTAAGGGAAACAAATGCCACAGAGTTAGTGTATTTTATAAATGTGCAACACACAGCTTGTTTTATACTAGCAGACAAACACTGTTATAGCACCTCTCTACAGAATCCAGGACAGAGGACATTATAAAAGATCTTTCCAATAATGCTGTGAAGGTCATCAAGGTAAAATTAATGCAATTAAACACATGAGGCTGTTGTTCTCGAAAGTTCTTTAGGCCCAGTGGAAATTTGACCAGGCATGATTTTCAATTCATTTCCAACATGGGTTGAAGCAAGAGACAGGAATGTTGGTAAGACAGAGCTTGCCAGACCAGAAACTGCCTTTTAGGTTAGAGTACGGAACATCTTGGATTCATATTCGGCAAAGCAGATACAGCTATGGGAACCTGCATTGTGGGCATCTGACACCCTGGCTGATGCTTTATTTTTTAAGTTTTGCCTCCTGTGCCTAGTCTGAGAAGGGTGGTTTTCATTTGTGCCTCATGTTTTCCCAATCAAGAGTTACAAAAGACTCATTAAAATTGTAACAGAGTATAAGAAGTTCAGCCAAGTCCAGCTGACTGAAACTTTTTGTACCAATACTGCCACATACAGAGGTTGCCACATACACAGAAAAAAATGTGGTTTAATTCATTTCGATGGCCCTGGAAAAGCTTTTCTCAATTGCTCTTACAAAATAAGTAGTTGTCATTTCAGGCTACTTCGCCCTGAAATGACCTGCCGTCAGGCAGGAGAGGTACAATGTGCTGCGTTCAGGATTTCAGTGCTCACCTTTGGTCCAACATTTATGAGATGTAAGTCTTGAAATGCTTGAAGAGAAATCTTCATTTTCAGATTATCAGACTAGTTTTAGCTTCTCAGTCTAAGCCATGGAAATCCAAGAAGGAAAGCTCAAGATATAAATATCATTAAAAGACTCTTTGGATATCTTAGCACTTTGCAGACAGGCTCTGGGTTGGTTTTTTTTTCTCCTCCCCCTGTCAAAGTTTGCTTAAAAACAGTAAGAAACTGACAGTTAAAGTGGTCAGACATTCTGGGGCACAGAGAAAAAGGAGCATAAAACCCTTTATATTGAGATTAAGACTGTGCTCCAAATAATCTAGAAGTTAATTCCCCTCATGTTAAGAGGCTAGGAAAAATGTGGTTTAAGTTTCCCAAACAAAAAAACCAACCCACACAAAAAAGGAGGGTTAATACTAGCAAGCATATAAAACACCACCAGAGGTAACATCTCAAAGAGTTACAACATATATATCCAGATATTGAAACAGCCACTGCAGGACTTGTAATAAACATAGCCAGAGATAAATTCAGGACCATCCTTTTCAGCAGAGGTACAGTATTTGCAGTGTAAGTGATCCCCCAAGGATCCACAGCCTTTCAAGTTGTTTCCTGTGCTGCTCCATATTTATTCTAACATACATAACTATTTCATAAATATTCATTTCACTCCCAAGCCCCACTCTTCTCCTAACAGCAGGATATTCTGCATTGTGGACAGAAAAACATTTCCAAAACCCTATTCGTAGCTTGTAATTCTTTGACATCAGCATCATTGGAAATCTAGGAGGAGCCTACCTCATCGTTACATTTTTCATTTGCCATCAGAAGTCTTTTCCTGCACAAAGACTACAACAACAATTCACAATGATTTAGTTTAAAAGTGAGATGTAGGAACAAGTAAGAACAGACAGTGACACTGGACAGAACAATCTCCAGAGTGCATTTAGAGAATAACACAGTTTCAGCTCCTGATGAGTGTCAAGAATTCTTCACGGGTCTTTGGATCTTCTCGGAATACCCCCAACATTGTGCTGGTTACTGTTTTACTGTTCATTTTCTGTACCCCACGCATTACCATACACATATGCCTAGAAGAAATGAGAGGGCAGTCAATAAATCAGGCATACACAAAAGAAAGAAAGAACCCCCACAAAGAGAGCTATTTCTCACACAGTCACATTACATTCTGGGGAAGTGACAAAACCTCCAGATCCAGAACGGACATCTGTCAGTAGTACCTCAGCTGTCCTCAACAGAAAAAAAGTCAAATTCCCAGCCCCTGAGTGCTGCCTTCTCTCCTCTGATCCTAGGAGAATCCCACCTTTCCAACGTGCATTCTGATCACGAGGGCATGCCTGTTGCTAGTCCCAAGCTTTGCTCCACTTGAGGAAGTAGAAGGTGCACTGAGGAAGAGCACGGACCCAGTGCAACTGGGACAGCTGACCACACCGCCAGTTCCCACATCTCTGCCGTGAATCAGCCAGGTCTCCACCTTAAACGGCTCCAACCCACCAGGTCATTTTGCTGAATGGGCAAGGATGATTATTATGTGCTCTGCCTCATAAACAAGCACGGCACACAGCTACTGCAGCCAAAGAGGCAACACACAACAGCTCCGCAGCACACAGCTAGAATCACACACAGCCCACACACACGACCATGGAACAGCTTGGAGTAACTTACGTAGCTTCAATAACCACTCCAACTCCAGCGGGCTGTAAGGCTTCTGTGATGGCTATTGCAATTTGTTTGGTAAGGCGTTCCTGGACTGAAAAAACAACAGGGAGTTCAGCCACCGTGTTAAATCTGACTAGCATCCAATGCACAGCCACTATCCGGATAGCAACATTGCATCCTCGCTTCCAAGCGTGCCAGTTCCCCACCACCACCACCCACACAAGTACTGCTCTTCCTAAATAACTTTTATTAGTACCAAATCCTATCTTATGTTTTGTATCCTGGAACAGACCTTTTATTTGTTTGTTTATATTGGGAGTCATTTTGCACTGCACCTTCACAGGAATTGCATTACCATGACTTGTTATAACAGCTTTTACATTTCCTATTATGCAGTTCAATTTTCTCGCTTCTCTATTTTCTTTCAGTTTTTATGTATTTGTTCACTGGCTTTACTGCTGCGCTATTCATTCCCTACATTTTTTACAATTTCTCTTTTTAAGGAAAGGAAATGAAGATAAAAATGAGCAAATTAAGACAGTTTATTGTCCTGCAAAGCTTTACTTCCTGCAGCTCTAGCACCTTCTGTTCACCAGTCTGACACTTAATGGTCACTAAGATTTTGGCCTGTTCTTGGCCACAGAATTTAACTGCATGACAATGAGAGCAGGCCAAGCCTAACCCAAGGCCTCACACCCTTCAGCTTCCCCCACTTCTCTGGGGAAGCAGACAAGCAGTCCATAACATAGGAACTCTCGCTTCGTCTCTTCCAATGAGAATTCTTGAAGGCATCTCTCAAATTATCTGTAGGAGAGTTCATCTCCAGCAGCATCCAGCTAGTTTAGGTATTCCTGGCAGCTATACCTTGTAGCACATTTATCCTTCGAATCAGTTACTGCCTACATCTGTTTTCATAGGGAGCTGTTACCCTTCACTGGAAATGCAGAGGCTAAAGCAAGATGACAGATGAGACACCTGTTCAAGAATACTGTGTTTTTCTTCACACTAAAATCTGCACAGCTATAGTCCACCTACAGTCACCAGTAGGTGAGCTGGCTAGCAAAGAAGTACACACAACAAAATCAAAAATTCATCTGTTTACCTTGTAATCTTCTACTGTATATTTCCACAATCCTAAAGGAGAAAGGAAAAAGACAACATTACAGCTATTCCCATCTGACCATTGTCTGATCTTCACAATTAGCTTGACACTATCAGACAAGACCTCTGTACTGATCTGGGTTCTTCCTGGAAATCCACGCAACATCACGCTGCTGCTCAGCCCCGGGCTGGCATCGCTCAAGGACTTCCCTTAGCACAGCACTGTGTTTAGTGACAGGTTCCTCCTACCTGCAACCCCAAAGACTACTTCAGGGCCAGTCTGTCACTTCTCTTTGGAGCTTCTCCTGTTGCTGTTACTTTTAAGTTACTTGTACCACCACCCACTCGCATCACACAGTTGCAAGGGAATCTGTGCCCAAAGACTCCCTGAAAGCTAATCCTTGAACTGAGGTCAGACTACCTCCTTTTGCTTCAATCTAAACCAAATGCTGTTTTATGGACAATTCAGATATTGGGATTCTCGGAAGGCTACTGAAACTAAGCAAGAGATGTTTTGGATTCTTGCATTTAACCACAAATTTAACTAAGAACAATGAGACAGAATTGTTTTTATTTAAATCAGATAGTCTCCACCCACATATCACACCATCCTTCACATTTCAGTGCAAGGAACACCTTAATACTCCCCTCGAACATGACTTCAAATTTAAGCCAGTGATACTACCGTCTTTTATCACCGCAGTACTATAATCTATGCATTTAAGTCTTAACTGCTCCATAACTCAGTGGGTTATTCATGCCAACCTCAAACGCTTTATTACACATCAAGTGGCCATGTAAAGAAGCTGCTATAGAAAGCTTCAATACTCATCTGGTTAGACTAGACAAAAAACAGACACTGGCTGGCAGCCTGAGGCATTAGTTCCAAGAAACATTTCTGACAATGAGACTTGCCTGCTGTTTTGGAGAGAGAATTATATGCAGAACCCCCCCCCTCCAGAAATGAAATGGTTGTGTTATAGCTATTCTAAACAAAGCAACATAATATTTAGATTAAATATGGACAGGAAACAAAGCTGATGCTCAGATATTCTTACACTGTCGCATACGAGAAGTCCTATAAGCATGTTTATGTAAAAACAGTTATTTGCATTAGCATTTTCAAGCCTGAGCTTAAAGTCCAGAGAAAGATGTTTGTTTACTGAATACAGGTCATCCACAACTACAGAAACTCACCACATTAGACTAATCCTATTACAAAAGATTAGGCCTACAGTACCAACAGCCTCACAAATCTTTGTTTGAACACTGGTTGCATTATATAGGGCACGAAAGGGAAGCACTACTTGGCCCACCAATCTCTTCACGGTAAGCACTCAAAAGCAAGTGAGGACTGAGAACATTTTGTTATACAAGAATCTAATCTTTTCATTATTGCAGCATATGGGAGTTTTACCCTAACTTGAAAAAGAGGAAGGATTTAACCTCTCAAGCACAGCGCAGGAAGCCTTGCACATATTCACACATGTTTTTATACTGAGAATATGTAGTAGCAAAATCGTACACTTCTAGTGTCATGTTGCCACTCACATTAAAAAAATCACCAAAGACGGTTTTGAGGTCCTTTTTACATCTGCAATTCAGAGGTAGCTAGAGACCACAGCAAGCACAAACTGATACATATTTCAAATGTGATCCTTAATCCTGCATTCAAGCCCTGCAGAAATGAAACTGAGTGCTAAAGACAGTCTCTTCAGGAAGGATGTTTGCCTTCAGAAATCCAACTCAAAGACAAACCCCTCACCACTTAAAAAGAGCCAGCCACACAAGTGCCAGCCAACACACAAGACAAGCCATGAACCACCACACAGACATCCCCAAGCGTAAGCAGCTACAGAAGGCAAAGTCTTTCCCCCAGCAACTGCAGTGCTGGCAGCTCAGAACCTCATCCTACAGTTTCAGCAGTTAGGTACAGCCACAGAAGACAGGTAGGAAAAAATTTAAATGTTGAAGTGCCTGTTTCAACCTTTTAATCAGAGCAAAGTCCACTCCTATAAGGATTGCTAGAAGAGAAGACATGAAGATGGCCTTCCTGTCATATGAAAGAGCTGACTTTAAAGCATTTAGTGTCATATCCTAGACATTTCTTCCCCGCTAAGAAAACCCAGCGGGCATGCAGATTTACAAGGGTAATTCTCATTAGTATTATTGGAACTACAGCAAGATTAACAGACATATCAGGGAAAGTATAAGCAAAACCTATGTGGTCTTTCTGAACTACAGCCAATTTTTCAGATTTGTTTCTCAAAAGAGACCCTTTCACTCTGGTCCCCAATAATCTTGCTTATTGAAGGGATCTACCATCCCCTTCCTCACCAGAACTACAAAGTGTCACTTCATAACAAGATTCCATGCAACAACTGATCCAAGGGCACTTGCTGAGGAAAAAGCTATTCTACATAACAAATGGATTTCTCAAGTGTATCATAATTGCTTTGTTTCTTAGGCTGAACCTTATCTATAAAATCTAATGCACGGCTCTCCCAGCAGGTCTCAAGTGAAAGAAAGAAATGCCAAATCTATCTGAAGAGTCAGCTAACAGATGAAAACTTGAGATTCAATTTCTATCCATAGAATGCGTTCATTTACAGTTTGGAAGTTTTGGATTTTTATTCTTATCGGTCAATATACACACAAGTAGTAAATAGCTGGAGATCCCCACTGTTTTTTGTGGCCTGCCTTAGAACGTGACCAAATTCTCCGTTGTTCTTCCTTCTGTGCTCCCTGCAGACACCAATGCCTTGGACGAACATACAAAAGCGTTAAGGCTCTGCTACGGTCGATTGATGTGAATTAACACAGAGCTCTAAGACTTATCTGTCCTCTTCACAAAACACATAATGCTGAGGATTGGTCTAAATCCAAATCCAGGACACAAAGTGGGCTGAGCTTTAGAGGGGGACCAGATTAGAAAGATTAGCACAGTTAGCACAGCTTGGAATCCTTTTTACAAATTAGCATCACTTTCATTACATTAACACTTACCTAGCAAGCTTGCTGAGGCCAAGTACTTGTTTGTTAGGAAGATAGCCAATATGTACCTGGACAGAGAAGAACAAACCATTAACAGAATCAAAGCCACACTTCCAAATGCGTATGAAACTCATGCATAGAGAATGAGATGTGCATTTTGCCCCAGAACTAACTCTGGAACAGTCCAGAAGTCTTAGCATGTGGGAGGAACATGCCACCATGCAAGCCTGAAAAATTGTGGAGCTAGCGGAAACTGTAAATGCCTGGTGAGATCAGTGTCCTGGTGAAGAACAGGTAAGTTTTCTGAAGGGGAGAAAAGTTATAACTCTTCAAGAATCAAGGCTTATGTTCCAAGTCTCAGGAATGCTACAGAGTATGACTACATTTGGGTACAAAAAGCAGTCTATTACTCAGCACAGCACTGTTCATCTAAAATAAACATGCTTTTCTTTCAAGACCTAAAATGGATTTAGGAAGTGGGAGGGAGAGGAACTGTATTTTACTTTCAGTGAAAGTTCTCATGGCAAGAAGTACTTAGCCATCAAAATCAGGCTGCACTTACTGATTTATTTTTTTTTCCTGCTTTGGTAATGCCATAGATCACTGTATGATCAAGTTAACTTCCATCCTGCTCGAATATGGATTTGCTGAACATTCATACTGAACACATGGTTGCGCTAAGTTGGAATAAGTTCTTTAGCAGAAAAGTGCTCAGATATGAAGGTATGGGGAAAGGCATTTAGCTTCTTGTTTTTAGAAAGCCACATCAGCTACTGAATCGAAGTGGGTTTACAGTTGTGACAGATTATGAACTAGCATTTGTGTCACTGTACCAGAGACTTGAAAAATTAGCCAAGATACAGTAGGGGAGTGTCAGTGTAGGATTCTGTCTCAGCGCTTTGCCTAGAGGCCCCCTCTCAGAATCCTGTACCTGCAGTTAGAGGTACCACAGTGCACCTCATTACCTGGCTAACTTGCTCATTCCTATCACTTCTGTTGGGTAATCAACCCACTGACACCTGAAAAGACATGAAACATTTCAGACAAAGTGAGAGACATTACTTAGAAATAAGCGTTGAATCTTGTTCCCCACAGCGCATTTTTGCGAATTTCTTAAGTTCATTTAAGATAGAACTGCAAATACAGGACCTACTGGTCAGTATTTGCAGCCTGTTTGATGTACCCAACAGGAGAATGGTTAGTCTGAGAATATTTAGAGGCATACCAAGTCATTTAGCAGACCATTATACGAGCAGGACCGATTCGGTGTTTGCGAGGAGATTTCTCCAAACCACACAGGCTAAACAGCTAGATGTAAAAAGAATGCATATATTGCCACAGGAGTAATGAAGAGAATATACACAGTACGTGTAACCAAGAATAACAAGCAAAATAGAAAGCTTGCACAGAAAAAGCAGTTACCTCATTTTCCAGTATAAAATACTAACAGTGAGAAAAGAAAGTAGATGAGATTGAGTTGATTCAACTAAAGGAACGGCTGGTTTCTGTTGGGGTATTTTATTTTTGGGAGACAGTTTACTTGGAATGTATGTGGCACTAATCGAATTTTACAGACAACAAGCACAGTTGCTACTCTCTGGCCTATGAGCACTTTATGGCAGAACAGATGGATCAGAATAAGCTCCACCCTTCTGTGCTGATACGGGAGTGAAGAGGCCGAGATGTGCAGAAGGCACTACCCACTCAGAACTCTTCCTCACCTTTACAGTGGTTAACTTGAGAATTTTTATTTTCTTTTTCAAGTTGCTGGCATCACAATTTCAACACCCTCTGAAACTCCAGCCCCTTTCACGGGAGTCCCAACCTAAGCAGCCTCCTGCTAGTTAGTTTTGACCACCCCCTCCCTGACTGGGCTTGCTTATTTAAGACAGGGCTGCTAATCAGAAGTTTGTTCCACTCATGGGGGGTTCCCGAGATCAATGTGCACTAGATAGCTCTGAGCCAGAAGCTAAATCCATGACAGAGCCAGTGTGCAGGGTGAGCTGGTTTAATATCACGATGCCTGCCCTCAAGGCTTGCTGCTGCTTCACGAAGAAAAGCTTTGATATGAAATGTCAGAAACCATTAGATTACTTAGACTTGGAAAGGTTGAGCATTATAGGAGCTTAAATCCAAATAAAACTCACATTAAGGAGGTCTTCCTTATTTGTATTCTGAACATTAACTTCTGGAATCATAGCCGTAAGCAGTAAATACTTACAGCTTTAAAAGCTTTGTAGTTACAGCTACCAAGTCTTTTACGTGTACCTTAGGTCTTTTATCATGTATTCCCACATTTGTTTTGTGAGGAAGAGTTACCTTTCCAACAAATGGAACGAGGTGATGCTCACACAATGAGAACATGTCTATGTCCTTCACAATTACCATCTCATCATGATCTTCATCAAAGATGGCGTCATTCAGAACATCTGAAATTAAACATTCGCATTAAAAAAAACAAATGGAAGGTTCTTACAGCCCGTATCTGAGAAGGTTTATAGCAAGAGCATAGCGCTCAGAACTACAGATTTTAGGGTTAAGATATGGGAGGCAAGTAAGGAGTAGCATCACAGTATACGACCACACATCAGACTACCCGTGTGCTACACCAGAAGTCAGTCTATAGTGTTTTATTTAAATAATAGTTTGAACCCAGGTTAGAACGAGTCTAGTCTTCGCAGAATTATTGACATCTTAAGAGCAATTAATACTACAGCTGACAAAGCCGGTGTCGAGGACAACAGTATGTCTCAAAGTGGCCTTCTGATTGTGCTTGCACATACCACAAGCAAAGCTGAGCCTGAGGTTAGAGAAAAGCTAAGCCATCACAGTAGCTTCCTCAAACACTTTCACACCAGCATCGCTATCTTGAAGGAGGCTTTGCAGGCAAATAAGATACTCTTATTTCATCCTGAAGCACACCAGCCAACAGCTGTTTAGCCACACACAAAAGTCAAAGAGATGGATCTGTATCCGCAGATCAGGGAGAGATTCGCTGTCCTGAACTGAAAGTAGCCATGCATATGCATACTCCAGCCTAATTCTGCACCTCAGACTTAACAGAGAATTGAGGTGAAGAAACCCACAAAGACAGAAGGAAAAAGAGACAGCTCAGTAAGAAAAGGAACATACAATGTGACGCTTCGCTAGTCTCGGAGCTCAGCAGAACAGATCCTCAGCTGATTTTCCAGATTTAGCAGTCCCCTGACAAGTCCCCAAGCAAACCTGAGACAGGTTACAGCAGATCACCATAGCCTCCACAAAGATTGCAGGCAGCTGGATCATGCTTGGAGAGGTTAAAAGTAGAACAGTCAAGTTAAGAGACTGGGCCTTTTGAAGGACAAGAGAGAAAAGCTGTACAGAAAAGAGATGAGAGAGAATAGCAAGAGAGAACTAGCTGTAGAGAAGAGCTGATAATCAGCACAAGGAACTCCGCAAACAAGTTAACTTGAAGCCACGCTAACTACTTGGAGTTACTTCCAGGAATCAGAGTCACATTCACCATGGTCAGAAGGGGAACCTGGGTGCTCAGGGACTGCCCTGCTTCATCCACGGTGAGGCTTAGCACCTGCAGTGGCAATTACACAAATCTAATAATTGTGTCTGCTCTACTTGCCTTTATGCCTTCCCCTGACATGCACATACACCTAATGGCCACCATCTGTTGTCGATAATGTATCATCATCATGGAGCATTTTAATTTCCTGCTTGCTATCAGCACTACACAGGTAACCCTGGAAACTGTGCGCAAGATGTTCTGCCAGCGACACGCGTTCTTTCCTGAGAACGGCTGGCAACCTGCAGGACAGCGAGGCTGAACCCCAGAAGGCTTTTGATCAGGTCAGAGAGCAGGAATAGGAGGCACAAAAGAGACCAGGAGACAACTCTGTAAAGGCACATGATTTTGTTCTTCAAATTTGAGTCTACTTTACACCAAACACTGCTGCAGAGGATTTTGATTACATGGGGAGCATCATGCAGTTGTATAACTATGAATTCAGCCAGGAATAGCCAGAATCCAAAACAGGAGTAGGGTCAGAGGAAAGGGAGACTGAGCAGCTGCCTGGGTTCTTAACTCCCTCCCGCAGCACTCTACAGATGTGCCGTTTCTACAGCAGAAAGGCAAACAGTGGTTTCAAAACCTGCTACTATGCCCAGCATTATTAAAACAAAAACCAAACAGATCCACGAAGCATCTCCAGAGTGTCTGCTGCTGTTATTAGACCACCAGCTTGGCTCATACCAGTCTTGCCAGGAGCATATCAGAGCCCGATGTTAGATATGGATTTACGTCAGCACGCTTGCAGAGCAGACTGTTCAGAACAATCAAAGAGGACCACACTCTCATTAAGAGTCACGTTAATGTGTGACAAAGCACAAGGCCAAAGCTACAACAGAAGGTACTTCAGCCATGAAGTCTCATATATATGTGTATATATATGCACATACACGCTTATTCATGTATAAAATATATATCAATAAATCCTTACAAACTTTATCTAAGGAACCTAACACTATTACTGGGATGCTGAAGAGCCACATTATGCAGACAGCTGTTAGCTTTATTTTAAAGCCAGGGGAAAAAGAAGGTTAAGTGACCTGTGAAGTAGCACACAGGCAACTCCAGGAACAAAATGCATTCTTCAAGGCTAAAGCAATCAAACAGGAACACAAAGGTCCTCCATCCTTCTTGCCTATCCCCTCTTCGACCATAGCCCAGCCACCGCAGTTTGGGCAATGCCACCTCTCATTTATACAGGTCTTGCCAATTTTGCACCTTAGATTTATTTAATATTAGCAGCAAGTTGCAGCCAGGTCACAGATGGCACCTACTCAGCTGCATAACCTCTGCGGTTGTGCCTGCAGCAAGGTGTGCTGATTTTAAGTCAGCACCAGTTACTCCTTGAGAAGGAGGGCCAGAGCCCATAAAGGAAGAAACCAGCTTAGCGTTAGCCCCTCCAACCACCCCTTCGCAACTGCCAGATGATACAGGGAGACAAAGGTAAAACAAAACGTGAGACTGAAGGCCACTACCTGGGTAAATGGCCACGGTGTTGAGAGTCCCAGTCACCCCTATCCTGCTCCTAGTCCCTCCTGCTCACATTTTACAAGCCCACTCTCCTGAAAATAAGGATATCTTGAAGCTTGCCTATCCCTACACTTCTTCCTCTGAAATCCAAGCCTTGTGTTGACAAAAGAAGAGTTAGGTAAAAGTAGCTAGGACAAGATGCTGCGCTATGTCCCACTGCAGCAGTTGTTTTCAGTAATTACACGGGAGAGACTTGTTTGGCAGAGACTCAAACACTTTCTGCGGGGAGGCAATACCATTTTATCTAACTTTGTCTACCTTTTCTTTTTTTTCAGTCATTCAATTTGCACCAGCATCAAACAGGGACCTGACAAGCTCAGCCTGCATCCTGCAGCACATTTTCCAGAGAACTTAAGGGAGCTGAAAGGACAGAAGGGGAAACAGGGCCTCAGATTAACCAAGCCAGAAGCAAAGCTGAGGACAAATTTGTGCCTCTTTTCACGTTCTTTCATTCTACCTACTAGGCCACACTGCCTGCTTTGCTAGCTTGATTTCAGTTTCCTTGTTTGAAGGCCCCAAAACACTCACTCTTGTCACTCAGGGCAAGATCTAAAAGTTGTGCTGTCCCTCCCCAGGCCAGTTCCAGTTCACACAGAGCAGTGTGGCTGTTACATTGGCTGCATCTCTCAGCTCTAAAATACTCACCTGCCCTTCTAATGCAACTGCATCTTTTCCATCCCTTCCTCCTCTGACACCAGGATCTTCAAAGCAAAAGTGTAGAAGTCAACAGGGGTTTTAGAGGGCTAGAAATAAACACTGCTAGCTTGGTTTCCTGACAAAGCAAGGCACCTGCAGCTCAGGTGGCCTTCTCCTTAACAAGATACTTTTCCTTAATACAAAAAGGAAATTCCTCTCAAATGAGGCAATGCTTTTACTCCCTCCAAGTACCACCTGTGTAATCATGTCCATCAGTAGGATAGGACTAGCACATCCTCTGCTAGCAAGAAGATGGGCACATTCATACATCATCCCTTGGCCTCTCAGAGTCCTACCTCCCCTCACTCTGCTTTTACTGCTCACAGCTGTGCTCAATCACTGCCACCAAGCCCTGTCTATAAGCTGAAGACGACTGCAAATAACAACATTTTTATTCTCCACCACCTCAGAAAAGCTAAGGGAATTTACTGCTTAAGTCCTAAAGCCTAGACACATCATGTTAATGAAAAGCTAAGATTTCAATTAAAATACATGTCTGGGAGGAGGGGTACAAGAACAAACTTTTTATGTACAGTCAGGGTGCTGTCTGGATTATTCCAGCTGATTTTTCCTTCAGCCCAGAGTTCAAGTCCTGGTATAGAAACTTCAGTAGGCTCTTAAAACCAAAGAGTCACCTCTGCTGCAAGTTAATTCCTGAAACAGAGCAGAATTAATTTTTCCCCCTTCATCTTCAAAAAGAGTTGATAAAAAGCAAAAATCAGAATTGGATGAAGACAGAGTGAGAAAGACCTTTCACGATTTTGCGTCAGAGCTAAGCAAAAAGACCTGTTGCTATAGAAACTATTTGCATGGCTTTAATGTGACACAGAAAAGCAAAAGCACCTCTGGCAACCAAAGAAGCTAGAGCCCACCCGGCAGCTGGCTCTGGAGGTGAAGGGAATGAAGGATGGCAGCAGCCTGCAGAGCAGCACTGCAGCAGCTTCACAGCTCTTCAGTCTTCTGTCTCCCAGGCATAGTAAAAATGGCACATCTGAAGTGATGTAGGTCGTTCTCACCATGAGTTAAAGTACTTCCCTGCCGTGTTAAGTTGCCTCACTCCTCCACTTTAGAGAGGAATCAGACTGAGGATTGTTCAGCATCAAGAGGGTGAAGGCAGCCTCAGAGATTCCCTGATACTGTTCCTGGAGCTCATCCATCCTGGCAGAGACATAAGGCACAAGATTCTCCCAATACCCATTACACAGCTCCAGACTGTCCTCACTGACAGCCCCTGTGCTCTCCACAGTGACCCGTAAGTAACAGCAGGCAGCTGAGGCCATCATAGAATGGCTTCTGGCCAAGGGAGAGAGACATCCTCCAAGGGCGATGGGGCAAGTCACACCATACCAAGACCCATTAGTTTGAACAAACGAAAGTACAGGCTGAGGTCAGGTACCTTCTGCTCTCCCAGCAACACAGTCACACCGAAACCAATGGCAGGGGACCTTGTATGAACTAGGAACAGGTCACGGCTTGGAGGATACTCCAGAATAGCAGTGCCATGAGCCAGAGACCAAAGGCTAATTAGTCATTAAGGTAGGATCAGCCGGGGTATGTTGGCAGATACCTTTGACTGTCTTTCTCAAGAAGTTGTTCCTCTTCATCTGAAGACAGAGGTAACTGACAGAGCAGCAGACATGAGCTAAATGCTGAATGTTTTTAGCAACAGACTACAGGGTTAGAATTAAATCTGGAAGGGAATCACTGTAAAAACCTTTCAGTTGCTGCTAGGTAAGCACCAAGATACAGTCAAAACTGAATTTTTTTATTTATTCATGTGATGACACTACAGGTAACTGTAGTTAGAGAAAATATTCCAGAGATGAAAATTATTGCAGCCTTTCAGTATTAAAAAGTTACCAGGAATTTATTATGCATAGAGAGAAGAGAATCAGGCTACAAGAACACTCTTTTTTTCTCTTTCATATAAAGAGAGTTTGTATTGCTGCAGGGAATCAATGACTTCAGCTTGCTAAGACAGGGAATGGTCTGGGTATGCTGTTTGCTTCAAGAATTCTTGAAGAGCTGTAGAAAGAGATGCAGCCTCAGATGCCACATTACTATTTAAATAGGCAAGAGTTCAAAAGTTGCAGAAAAAATTAGATAAGCACTATGCGGCTTCCTTGCCATAACACACCTTCCTAACAAGAACCAAGAGAAACCTCAGACACAAAAGAATTTACAGGTTTGACTAATATTTCAGATTTCATCACTGCCGCAACAAAAGGACTAGAAACAGACATTCAACTTCAGACAGGAACATTTGCTTCAGAAGCAAAGCTTAATTCCTCAGTTACTAGAAGGGAGGTGAACCAGATGTGTAATTTAAGGCACATCTCCTAGAAGCAAAAATGGAGGAAAAGCATTATTGCTATTCAACTAATTCTGGCCATTATTTGTACAGATTTGTTTATTTTCCTAAAAGACACTTTCCATGTTGCAGTGAGAGACTCAAGTCTATTTGTAAGAGATCCATTATTGCAGACTCTCAGATGAAGCTAAGATTAAGTTCTAGAAGCTATCCTCTGCCAGGAGGTTTATTAATATGAGGGAAAGCAGGTTATGGAGATGCTCTTTAAAATGTATCAGGATTTCAATAACCATGTCAATGTCTCATGTCATAGAAGGTGCTGAGAGTCCCCTCATCCACACTTCTTTCTGAAATTGAAACAAAGGAAAAAAATCAGAGAAGATGAAACACTTTGGAAAAGCAACATGAAGAGATCAGAAGCCTTTCATAGTCAAGACCCAAGAGGTTAAGACATTTAATAAATTCCCCGACAAAACCCCAAACAAGCTTCGTGTTACTTGAGCATTAACGGGTAGGGGAGATCATCCTGGACAGTCCTACAGTCCTAGTTCCCAGCAGAAGTTTCACTGCACCGAGTACCTGTTTCAGCACAGCAGACTTCACTCACACAGGGACACAGGTTGAGGAAAAAACCCAAACCTTTCTCTGAACAACCCTCCATCTCCCACCCTCTGGTTTACAAGAAACAAGCCATGGCCATACCACAATAATGCTGATGTTTAAGTTATTAATGGGTTAGAGTGTTGCATCTATGAGAAGTAAGAGAACTAGCAGTTCCAGGAAAGACTGAAGTACTCACCAGCTCTTACCAGAGGCCAGTGCTGCTGATCAAACAGCCTTGCTTGTTTAAGGCACTGCCTGTCTATTTTTACATAGCGATACTTTGCACCTCTCTTCCACAGCAAACTGAGTAGGCTTGGAAAAATTTATGAGCTTACACCATTGTTGTAATCTGTCAAAATACCAAATCCACACAGACAAGATGAAGAAAAGAGTATTAAGGTTGCATTTTTTTTTTTCACTCTTCACCATAGGAAAAGCACATAGAGTAATGAGAGAGGAAAAGCAACATACACAGTTCAACAGGTGTTACTCTACTGTGTAAGACCTAACTAGTTGTTATTTGCTTTAAAATAAAAGCTGCTCAGTATAGTCAGTTCGCTTCCAGGCAAATAAAGCAAACATGCAGCCTTTAAAACCAGAGGTTCAGAAAGCAAAGTTATCCTCTCCTGGTATTTCCAATTCTCATTTCCCTATTAAACATGCCGAAACGACAGTTGAACCTGCTAACACGCTTGAAAGCTAACAGACCTACCAGAAAAATCTTCCAGCCTTTATTCATGTTAACAATTATCACCATTACCAGCAAGTACACTGTTTAAAGAACATGCTGTTTTGCTTAGAGTGCTTGTGGATGATGAAAACAAGTTAACTTTAACAAGTGCCTAATGTTACCACAGGATTACACAATCAGAACCAACTCCTTTATGATTTACCTTTTGAAGTTAGCATCATTGACACTCACTGACAGCGTTTCTGTAACTTACCAGTTAGCTCTGCTTAACAAGAATGATTCTGAAGGCTTCAGCTTCAGTTACAAGTTAGTACCATCCACAATCTTATATTTCCATTTATTCACTCATTTACTCGTTTGCACACACTTGTGCTTTGTAGTATTCATATACAGACTCGCAGACAGCACCTCCGAGTATGACATTCAGCCTTTGGTAAAAGGAGGGACAAATCTCTCAAGGTTTAGTCTTTGTGCGGCAAGCAATTGCCTGAGCCAAGTATAAGAAAGCTAAAGGCAACTGGCTATCAACAGTCCTGCTGTTAAGCTTTATTAACCAGGACGACAGGTTACTATTTTGTAACATAATTTACTCCCAGAAGTATGAAGCAGATAGATGTTCTTCTTTTTCAGGGTCAGATCTTCTTGGATGCTCATGCAGAAGCACTGCATGAAATTGAAAAGTAAAACTTTTGGGTACCTTGTCTGCTCTGTCATCCTTACCAATACATTAAGAGGTTTCTGTTGTAATGGCTGTTGGTCTACACAGCTGCCCAAGGGTGAACTGCCAGCATTTTTTAATCTGGTCCCTAGGTGGATTTTATTTGAAATCACTGGAGGCATTCTTGCTACTCCCGTGAAGGTTTGATGACCAGTACTATAGAAGTGAGATCAATAGGTTTAAATACATTTTGTCAAAGAAAGAGGTTGAGGCCTTTAGTAAAGCCAGGATTAATAAAAGAAAAGACATAATCTAGAAAGAACAGAACGAGCTAGATTTAGGCATTTAGCAAGCCAACTCTACTAATGGCTCTGAAATACAATACTGACCAGCTGTGAAACACAGATAGCTAAAGCAGGAACACTATTACTCTGCACTATCACGGACAAGCTAGGGAATACACACAGTGGAAGGTGGACAGCAGAATCAGCTTCTCTGCTACTCACATAAATCTGCATGGAGAGAAGGGACAGAATTTAGATGTAATCTTCCCTACAACATTACAAAGCTAAGCTATGGAAAGTACGGAAATACAAATACAATCAGATGTCACAGAAGCAAAGCTACAGCATCTGGGAAAGGAAATCAAGGTGTCCAGCACATTTAACCATGCCCTAAATGTATTATGTTCTCAGATATATGGTAGCCAAAAGGATCATAGAATCTTAAAATTGTTTGGGTTGGAAGGGACCTTTAACAGTCATCTAGTCCCACCCCCCCTGCAGTAAGCAGGGACATCTTCAACTCGATCAGGTTGCTCAAAGCCCCATCCAACCTGACCTTGAATGCTTCCAGGGATGAGGCATCTTGACCGCTCCCGGGGAGGGGCCAGCCACAGCTTCTCTGGGCAACCTCTGCCACTGCCTCACCACCCTTGCCAGGAAGAATTTCTTTCTAATATCTCATCTAAATCTTCCCTCTTCCAGTTTAAAGACATTGTCCTTTGTCCCATCACTCTCTGCCCTTGTCACAAGTCCCT
>NW_009621414.1:22814-37515 GCF_000690535.1 Cariama cristata | reverse complement strand
CTCACAGGGGCCGACCCTGCAGCCCCCAGCAGTCCATACCTTGCCACGTAAACTCAATGTCGTATATTTTTCACCATAACTACACAGATACACTGAAAAATGAATTGCTACAGCTTGATCCCTTAGGTCTGATAGTTTATGGGTTTGGGAGTTTTCTTGTACTTCTTACATCATCTCTTATTTTTCTGAAGTTCATACTGGAAGAGAAAAAGTGGAGGTTTTTTCTTTCCTGCCTAATTTAAATGCTTTGATAGCTGCATGTGAGTGTTCAAATTTTTACAAGATTGTCCATCTTTTTAGAGGTTCAGCATTAGCACCAACAAGAAGCTTAATTGACTTAAGTACACAAAAGCATTATAAAGGTGTTTAAACACATGTTTATATATAAAAGTATTAGAACTGGTTTGATGTATTGCACCTTAAAAGTTATGCTATTTAGCAGGAGTTCAGGAAACAGGAAAATTATGCAAGGCCCAGGAAGTATGACTGATTAAGAAAAATGGAATCATAACTCCCAAGATGAAAAAAACCATTTAATACCTAGTAGACTCCCAAACAGATATGAGGTATAGCCTGTTTTCTGTGTCTGCAAAGAAAGACATATGAACTAACGAGCTTAAACTTCAGGAAGGAAGATTCAGATTTGCCATTCAGAAAGCTTCCTACTCAGCGATAACAACGCACTGGAATAGATTGTGAAAGAAGCTGTCCTCCATTGCAAGGGTTTTTAAAAAATGGACTAATTGTCTGCCAGGAATGACAGAAATAATGATAAAACATTGCTTTAGGAAAGGAATGGACTAATTGAGTCTTAGGACCTCTTCCAGCACTACTGTTTTATGGCTGTATAAATAAGTAATCATTACAAAGAGGAACTACAAAGTTATCCTACAATACCAAAACCTTTTTCAGAAAAGAAAACATTAATATGCATCATTTGTAATGCATAGGAAAGCCTGATTTGAATTTTAATTAATATTTTCTTACAGGGGGATTTTTTTTAAAAAAATACTTATTTCTAAGAAGAAAAGAATTATTTTTCGGTGTTTGAAAAATGGAACTGTTTTCATATATGGAAATATGGCTAAAACATGTCTTCTTTTCACCCTTTACCTTCTCACAAAGTTTAAACTTTAATTACTCCAACACTAATAATTTTTCCCTTAGACTTAGGACAATAAGATAATACAACATTTAAACTTTGAATCAGACAGACTTATTAATTTTCACTTATTAAAGTCTGAGATTTTCAAAAGAAAATATAAATGATGCCTGTCAGATGAGGGAGATTGAACTTGAGTTCAACAAGTAAAGATGAACAACATGGGTTGAATAGGTGAATTTACAGATGATGCTTTGGAGAAGTCATCAACTCAGCAGAGGCTTTAGTCTGATTTATAAGTTTTTAATTTATCTGTTGACATGTTTTGTTGTTTTGCTGAAAGTATATATTATGTTCTCTGAAGTCAGAAAGAGCAGAACCTTAATTCCTGGTGTTTTGGGGTTTTTTTTAATTAACTTTGAGGAATTGATTTTAATAAAGTGAGTCTACATTACTGCTCAGTTTTGCAGCCTGTCAATATAGTTCTTCTTTGGATATTAAAGATTTTGTTGCCGCTTGAGTGAGACTCAATATAAATAAATAATATAAATAAAAACCTAACAGAAGAACTGGTAGGGGTTACATATCATACTCTTATGTACTGTATAGACATTAAAAAGGCTGCAGTTTTTATTCTAACTTTGTAAGTCCACAAAAAAAAAAACAAGTATATTTTACACTCTGGTATTGTTTATTTAGTAAAGATGATCAACAATGTAAACAAAATTCAAAACTTTATTAATTAGCACCATAAACGATACTCAAAGCTTTATTGAATAGTATCTGTGTATAAGACACAGAATCTTAGAATATGAGTCTGTCTGGCCTAAAGGACAAACTGTCAGCTCACACAGAATTTAACAGAGGTTTCTTCATCCGTTTAACAGAAAATCTTCACATTTATGTACGTAATTGTGTTGAATGACTTGTTTATCACACTTTAATGCAGCTGAAAGTATCTTATTAGGAATGACTTTTGCCTTATCCTCAGATTGTTTGCTTTTTGAATTACATCTGCGATATATTATTACATTACATTATATTATATTTTATTGTATTGCATTATATCATATCATATTGTATCATATCATATCATCATGAGATGTAATTCATGATGCTGCTGTCTCATGACACCAACTTCTTATCCTTCCTATTCTCCTTGGTGTTAAATAAAATCCCAGAGGTTTATATTATACTTACTTCATGCTTTGCTGTATTTAATTCAGTTTTGACTCCTCTGTCCATTCTAATCACATGTATTTTTTAACCACAATTTAAAGGTACATACTGTTGGAACTGCTGCATGTGCATGTATTCTTGAAATAGACTGTTGTATCATATTTAAAATGTTCTAACCTTATTTATCGAGCAAGACTACTTAACTGGTTTCCTCCATATCACACAAATACATTCTGCTATGCTCAGTATGCGTTATTCATCATTAATACTCCTTGTTATGTGCAGTGAACATAATCACAAGCAGATGTAGTGAATGAGAATATTGAGTCATTTGAAATGATAGCCTTTTTAAAGGTCAAAGTCCTGCAACAGAAATTACTTGGAACAAGCTTTTTATATTGGTATCTTCCACTCAATTCAGATTTACTTTCTCTTTTTTTTTACTATAGTTGATGTAAACAGTGCATCACAATAACTTCCAGCTCCATACTGATACCCTGCTGCTGTTGAAACCATATAGATTGTACTTTTATTATTACTAAGAAATCTTTTGGCTCCTTCAAGTTCTTAAGATCATCTGGTAGTAACCTAAATAAGGTAAAATTCAGATAACTTTTTCTTTGTAATCTGGATGAATCTGCTGTGAAATAAGTAAGAAAAAACAAAATTTGACAGTTCTCTGGCCATGCTTGCCTTTACCTCTGTTCCCATGAAGGTAAGATTGAAATAACAGGGGCAAAGATGTAGCTGTAATTCTGTTGAAGATAACGCTTTTATGCTTGGGATATTCCTCTGTAGTACCTGGCCTAGTTTAAATATACTATAAATTTCCAGAATCATGGAAAAGTATTATAGAACAATACATAATTAGGCCCAAAGTGTCTGATTCTTCATCACCTTCTATCTTCTGAAGTCTTTTATCTGTGTAAAATAAAAGTAAGTTACAGATGTGATGGTGTCCTAATGCTGACTTAGCTCTGCAATGACTGCATGAGGTGTAAAGCAACAGAGAATATGATGTGCTATGAAACAGATGTAAAGGTGCCAAAAAGTATCTTCAACCAGAAATACTGTTGAATTACTGATAATTCTACTGCATGCTGTTGAACATTATAGACTACTTAGGAGATACTGTGGAACTAGTATGGAGTCTCTGAAACCAAGGAAAACTTGTTGATTTTTCTTTTCAGAAGTGATTAGTTTTTATTGTGTTTTAAGCTTAATCAATGGGCTAAAAAGCAAAATATTTTTCAATGGATAGGGCATTTTAAATTAAACTGGAATTAGAAGTTAATATACTAGTTTATGACTATATATGTCCCTATTTTATTTATCTTTTTGTATATATCAGTGTAAATTCTTGATCTCAGTAATATTTGGTTTGGAATTTTTTGGTACACCTCCCTTCTTTCTCTTGGCTACATGAGATAGATAGAGAAGAATTGCCTTTAAAAAGCGGAATCTTCAGGACTAACTTGACATATATGGTCAATTATGCTCCTTTTACATTTGACAATTACATGGATTTATGCATAGTCATCCAAACCTGTAAATCCAGCATGTCTGCTTTTTGTAATAAATCAACCTGCAGGAATTTCCAGGACATGGTTTCTTCCTCTCATTTTAATCATTATGCTGAAATGTATTGCTGGGAAAAATGTGGGTTTCTTGGTTGCTTGCATGTAATTATTTGCTGTTAACCCAGCAGGCTTAGAGTATCCAGAATTATCCTGCAGGAAAGTAATTGGCCCGAAAGGTTTTCCTTTTATGAAAGGGAGAGGATGGGCTGGAGGAAAGAATATGATACTCTCGTTTGTAGACTTGTCAGGAGAGGATTGCTCTAGGCAAATATCATTAAAAGCATGTTTTGAACGAAAATTATATTCTTTAATTGGTACAAATCCTAAAGAATTTCCTAGAAATTGGAGTCTTATTTTCATAGAGCTACAGATACTTCTGTCACATTTAGAAATGTAGTATGTCTGACTGTTAAAATGAGAAGAAGTTGCAAATGTCAGTCTTAAAATCTTTTAAGAAACATGTCTCCATTACTCACTTGAAAGGGTCATACAGTGTTATGATGATGGCACAGCACTAGATATGCCAATTTTGCAACATGAAACATTTCCTCCTACACAAAGTATTTGCTTTCTTTTTTTTGAGACCTTGAGAGAAGATTAACTGAAAGGTGAGTTGCAGTCTGCTCTTCCTAAGAAGTTGAGTACTTTGTACCCCATACCTCTTGAGGGATACCCATAGTCTAACCTGAAGTCTCACAGAAGAAATTCTATGCATGTTGTTAAAAATGTAAGACCAAAGTTCATGGACTCTGTTGAGTAATCTGACATAAAAAAAAGGCAGGGCTTCAGGAACATCTTTCTGATAAATTCTTCTAAGGATGTCTCATTTCTAAAGTTTAATACTCATTACCTGGCATGTAGGAAGAAGAAATGAAAGTAGATGAAAAGAAATGAAAATAGCAGGAATATTCCCAGGTCAACTGGTATCCAACTTTTCTCCTTTAGCTTTGTTGATTTTTCAATATATGTATGCATATGCATTTTCTTTTTGAGAGTGTGAGTATATAAAAGCATTCCAACTTAGCAAGATGAAAAGTAACATTTTTGATCAAAGTCTGGTAAACAAGGGGAAAATATAAAAGGAATGTAAATGATTGCCTTTAATCAATCATTTAATATGGTACTGTCACAAAAAAAAATTTATTTCTTTACAAAAACAAAGGTAGAAATTGTCTGAAACTTCACTTTTTGTGATTGTTAATGAGTGGTTCTGTTCCCATTTTTGTTGAAAAGTTTTGGAAATAAAAATGTGCAAGTCCAGTAGTCAAATATTTACAAACTGTTATCTGTTTCTAGATTTTGTTTCAGACATGCTGGTATTTACTCCATTAGTGCTTATTGTGATAGCACCATTCAGTTATTTTAAGGAAGATTGCAGCTTCCATACTTTGACATTACCATATTTCTCATTCAGATTCCTTCAACACGTTCAAAAGAGTTTGGAACAGCCTTCTGAACAGCTGTAAAGCCAGCAGCCATTTGGACAAGAGTATTTTTTTCCAGAACAGGCATACTTTGTCAAATGGAAAACTACGTTCAGAGGCATTAGACTAGAAAAGAAAAGCTTTGCCTGGTCAGAAAGAAATCATAAAATTTCTATTTCAAAGAAATATTCTAAATGGGAAAAAAAAATTCAGAAAAAATCCTCTGTATTGAGACAAGGTTTATAGTATATTCTGTCTTCTTCATTATGCTCCTTTAAAACTTTACACTTTAAAAGCAGTTCATTGTTCTCCACTACATTTCTCTTCTCATGTACATCTTTCCTGCCCATGTCCCTCACATCTGCTTCTTTCATTGCTGGTATAACTTCAGTACAATAGTGATACAAGTCACTTTTACATAGAAATAGTAGACTTCTGGTTTTGACCAACATAACCTTTTAACTGTTAGATTTTGTTACAGATCGGGCAATTCTTGGTGTCATTCAGCATTGACTGAATATCTCCAGAGAGAAGGAATTAGTCAATAGCTGTCAGATTAGTAAACTGCAGTGACAAAGGCAAGGGAAATCTGACCCAGTTTCGTTACGTTACAGTGGCGATTGGTCAGGCTTGTGTGTGTATGTGCATGTGTGTGTGTGTGTGCATGCATGTGTAGATGTGTAAGATATCTTGTGAAGAGACATTTCTGTTTAATTCCGTCAAGTAATCATAATCACAACAACTTTATAATTTAATGAAGCTAGAGGAATGTTTCAAGATCATTTAATGAAATAGTATTCAGCCATAAGAGTAAGATCAAGACACAAGTGGCAAAACCCTTGCTTCCTGTGTACACAAGTATTCTTTTAGATTACAAACAATTTGGTTTTAGTTCTCCATGAATGCATATTCTGCTTGCAAGTGCCGCTTTTTCCTGATTCATGTTTGGATGTTAAATATGTGTGTATATAACCTGACAGTTAGAGAACTACTTCATAGAAAAAATATGCTGTGATTTGACCTGCAGCTTGCGTTCTTCTTAGGTGGACAGCTAAAATCTGTGATACATAAAAGCATGAACATCTGTAAAGTTATTTTTCTTTTGACCTCTTTACTAATATGCACTTTGTAAGGCATAAAAATGTTACTTGTTACAGCGTTTTTTTTCAGGCAACACTCCCAAAATAGTTTAGTCACTAAACTTATTTAGATTGTTTAATTTCAAAGATCAGCCTTTAAAGACTGATGTAAGAAAATCTCTTCTTTTACGTGATTCATTCAACAATCTATATTCTCCTAATTTTAACATGTTTTAGGATACCAAATGATAATTAATAATTACAGTCCTAATTAAAAAAATAATAATCATGGTACCATAGAATGATTTGGATTGGAAGGAATCTCTAAAGATCATCTAGTTCAACCCCCCTCTCATGGTCAGGGACATCTTTTAGTAGATCAGGTTGCTCAAAGCCCCATCCAACCTGACCTTGAACACATCCAGGGATGGGGCATTCACAAGTTCTCTGGGCAACTTGTTCCAGTATCTCACCACCCTCATCATAAAAAATTTCTTCCTTATGTCCAACCTAAATCTACCATCTTTCAGTTTAAAACCACTGCCCCTTGTCCTGTCACTACAGACCTTGGTAAAAAGTCTCCCTCCATCTTCTTATAAGCCTCCTTTAAGTACTGAAAGGCCACAATAATGTATCCTTAGAGCCTTCTCTTCCCCAGAACAAGCCCAACTCTCTCAGCTTTCCCTCACAGGAGAGGTGTTCCAGCCCTCTAACCATCTTTTGGCATTACTTTGGACTCTTTTTAACAGATCCATCTCTTTCTTGTACTGGGGATCCCAGAGCTGAATGCAGTACTCCAGGTGGGGTCTCACCAGAGTGGAGTAGAGGGGCAGAATCACCTCCTTCGATCTGCTGGTCACGCTGCTTGTGATGCAGCCCAGGATATAGCTAGTTTTCTGGGCTATAAGTGCATACTGCTAGCTCATGTCCAATTTTTCACCCACCGGTAGCCCCAAGTCCTTCTCTGGAGGGCTGCTCTCAATACATTCATCCCCCAGTCTGTAGTGATACTGGTGATTGCCTCGATGCAGGTGGCAGGACTTTGTACTTGCCCTTGTTGAATTTCATAAGGTTCACGTGGGCCCACTCCTCAAGTCTGTCTAGGTCCCTCTGGATGGCAGCCCTTCTCTCTAGCAAATCAACAGCACCACTCAGCTTAGTGTCATATGCAAATTTTCTGAAGGTGCACTCAGTTCTACTGTGTATGTCTTTAATAAAGATATTAAATAGTACTGGTGCCAGTACAGACCCTTGAAAGACACCACTCATTACTGGTTCCCACTTGGACATTGACCCATTGACTATAATTCTTTGGATGCAGCCATCCAGCCTAATGCTAACAGTCCAGCCATCAAACCCATAGTTCTCCAATATAGCAGCAAGAATGTTGGGGGGGACTGTATCAAAGGCCTTACAGAAGTCTAGGTGGCTGATATCCGTAGCTCTTCCCTTGTCCAGTGGTGCGGTCAGTGTATCACAAAAGCCACTAGATTAGTCAGGCACGATTTGCCCTTAGTGAAGCCATGTTGGCTGTCTCTAGCCACCTCCCTGTCTTCCATGTGTTTTGGAATGTCTTCCAGGATGATCTGCTCCATGAGGATACTGGGCACAGAGGTGAGGTAGTTCCCAGAGTCCTCCTTTCCACGTTTTTTAAAAATAGGTACAATGTTTCATTTTTTCCAGTCACCAAGGTCTTTACCTGATTGCCACAACTTTGCAGATATGATAGAGAGTAGCTTGGCAACTACACCAGCCAGTTCCCTCAGGACTCGGGGATGAATCTTGTCAGGTCCCATGGACTTGTGTATGGTCAGGTTCCGCAGGTGAACTCAAACTTCTCCTACAATGAAAGGGATTTCATTCCTCTAGTCCCTGTCTTGAGTTTCAGGGGCTTGTGAGATGTGGCAAGAGAGAATACCATTGAAAACTGAGGCAAAAAAACTTGGTGAATACTTCTTCCTTCTCCATGTCAGTTGTCACCAGCTCTCCCATCTTATTTACCAATGGGATAAATTTTCTTTAATCTTCCTTTTCTGGCCAACATACCTGCAAAAGCCTTTCTCATTGTTATTCACATCCATTGCCAAATTCAGCTCCGACAGCACCTTAGCTTTCATAATTCCACCCGTACACATCCAGGAAATGTCCCTATATTCTCCCCAGGTTATATATCCCTGGTTCCACTCCCTATGCATTTCCTTCTTACACTTTAGTTTGACCAGGAGGTCCTTACTGAGCCATGTCCGTCTCCTGCCTTCCTTGACCAACTTCTTATACATGGGAATCAAGAGCTCTTGCACTCTAAGAAAAATATCCTCAAAGAGCTTCCAGCTCTGTTCAGCTGCTTTGTCCCTGAAAGCAGTTTCCCAGGGGATTCCACCCATGAATTCCTTAAATAACTGAAATGTTGTGCTATGTGCTATTATTAATTTAAAATATTGATAGATAGCCTTATCTTCTAGATATGAAAAATTCCTGTTTTCAGAAGGGAAAATAGCCACACTTAAAAGCTGGCAGTGATCAAGTGAGACAGCCATCAACCCTCTCCTTTGGTTAGCCAGAAATTCCATACTAGGGTGGAAAACAAGTAGTTCCTGAAAAAATGTTACTTGATTGGGAAATCCGCCCCAAATTTTTTTTAAATGTGTTGTTGGACAACCATCTAGCTGTCTTGAAAGTACTCACATGCCCACAAATTGGGTAAGTCTTCTAGAAAATGTCTTGCATTTTTTTCTAAAAAGAACAAATGGGGACTCTTTCTCAGAGCAGCTTTTTAAAGGTGGTTGATTTTCTTTTGGTGTGAAGCAATGAAAGATGGAGATGTGCTTTTTACTGTAAACTTTAATCTGAGAGGCTTTCAGGCTTTTTCTTCTTCACAGTTCCATCTAGGTATTGTGCCTGAGACAGTTCCCCGCAATGGAAACCTAGTTTTGTTTTAGAGGGATTGTGTTCATTTTGTAACATATGAGGTATGGGCCCGTAGAACCATTTATCCACTAGGGTTTTTAAAATTTTATCTTTTTTGTTTTGGCATGATATCAATTGACCTCAGCAGGATTACATTAAAAAGCGGATTCATTACAAGGGTTTTAATTCTGCTCAGACAAATGGGTAAATCACAGTGCTGACCTTTCCATACATACCATACTTACTCCCACAACAATATAAAGCAAGTCTTCCAGCATTTTATCAATTAAAATTTCATGGACAAGACTGCATTATGAGTCTTGGAGCAACCATTAAATCCAGAAGACCTGAAGAAATTAGCAGAAACTGAAAAAGTCATTGCTAACACATTGTTATGACTCTGAAACTAGGAAATGACTGTTCAGTTTTAAACATAATGGAGATTTTACTGGATAACAAAACATGCTAATAAATGACTGGAGTGAGAACAAGAATCTCAATATGCACTGGTTTAATTATAGTGTAATAACGTATTAATGCACTGTTTGTTAGACACATATTTTAAGATGTGGCATTTAAAGCATGGGCTTTTTAACCAAAGCAAAGTATTGTTCATAATATAACTGCCACCCTTCTTAAACTTTTGGCTATGCATGAGATCATACATAAAATGTGTTTTTTCTTTTTGTACAGATTCTTGAATCATGACCAGAAATGTTAAATATGTTTCTTGAAGGTGAACTGAAAGAGAAAAATGGAAATTTAGATAAGTCCAAATTCTTCCACTTACTGTCATGAATTAATTGGGATTGGGAGGGAAATGTAATACAGATTGAGCTAAGATTTTTTTTTTTTTTTAATATTAGAGAATACCTTCCAATGTAAAGCATGATTTTCTAAGGATAGAGTCCTATTACTCCATCAACATTCTAGCTAGTATGAGTTACAGTGTGTCTACAAAGCATTGGGTTGTCTTTACTAAAGCATGAGATAACATGAAAATGTCACTGAAGTCTGAGTCACTTTCAAGAAGTTTTATGAAATCTTACTTCTCTATTAGACTTTTCTTTAGAATCTGATCTTGGAGTTTTGCAACAGAAAACCCTAAGCTGAGGTCCCTAATTCTTGTTTTGGCCTTCTTAATTTATTTTACTTTTACAGTGATTTAAAGAAATAGTAAAAATTCTGCTGACTATAGACTTACTGTACACATAATTTGATGGAGAATGTTTGTTTGGTTCTGGCAATACTTTCTGATGACGTAAACCAGGTAGCAGATGAAAATTATCTTGAAGGACTTTAAAAGTGGAGTTAGATGAAATGAAGCCATGTGTTCCTGCTTATTCTACTGGTATAAATCAATTACGGCACTGTGAGTGAGGGAAAAAAATATCTTCATTGTGTGAGCAGCTAAATTAATCATAGATAACAGAAAGGCTTTTCCCATTGTTCATTCACAGCTTGTGTAAAAAAGACATGTTCAATTACTAAACATGAGAACAGCTATACACAAAATGAACTGTACATATGCAGAAGAGTAAAAAGAGGAAGCCTTATTTGGTACAATCACTTTTACACAATGCTAGTGAATTGGAACTTTATATGTTGATAACTATTTTTCTCATGACAGTTATTATTTAAAACTTGAAATTAAAAGCATGGGACCTATCCCCAAACTATGTCATTAACAACCCTTAAAATCAGGGCTTTTGTTCCCTTTGCCACTTCCTTTTCTACTCTCCTGCTTGAATTTAATATCCGCTGAATGTTAGTATTTTCCTCTTTCTTTGGAAAGCAAAGGCATAGTATTTGATTAACCTCTAGTCTCAAGCATTGTAGTTGACAGTAATAAAACTTGTTTAGATACACTGTTTAAATGAGAGTATTTCAGCTTGATTTGAGACTTGGTGGATGCTATGGCAAAAAAGAGCATCATTGCGGTCCTTTGACAATTGCAGAGTACAGAAAGTCTTGTGTCCCAGTGACTCAGATTCCAAGCACTGATTTTGCCATTGCTCTGGTGTCGTCCACATTTATGTTTATTTTGAGCTATTCCCTGAGGAGCCTTGGTAACCTATGAAACTGATAGTGTGAATGGGGGAAAATGACATTCAGGAAGCTGGATATTTCTAATTATTAAATGGATATGTTGAATACACTTTAGCTCCAGGAATTGCAGGGGGCTCCTCAGTGGGTCAGGGCAGTGCCTGGCCGCCAGGGCCTGTCCCATTGCCCCAGCCAGGAGCAGAGCAGCCCAGGGGCACTGGGGCACCCCCAGCCATGGGCATCGGTCACTTCTCTGGGGATGGGAATGGAATCGGGTGCAGATCAGCGGGCAGGAGGTGCAGGCCCAGACAGGCTGTGACATGGTGGTCGCTGCTACTCAGGCTGGGCCCCATGGCAGGGCCTTGGCCGGGAGCAGCTGCCGGGGCTGGAAGCCGGCCCTGGTGGCCACATCTCCTCAGCACTGCTGGAGCTTCTCCCCACTGCCACCAGGGAAGCAGCCTGATGGAAGCCATGTATATGGATATGTATATACATGTATAGCTATGTATAATTCACATAACTACCACTCATACATACATATATGTGTGTGTGTGCATCTGAATACACTTATACGAATTTCATGGTACAAGAAAGTCTGCTGTCACTGTGATGACTGCCTGATGATTTTGTGTATGGTTGATGCATCTTCTTGCTTAAGGAGTTATAGTGTTCAGGCCAAGGTTAAAGTTCTGTACGTATTAGACACCTTCTCAAAACTTTCATATATATTGCTAGGTGGGAAATCGATTTTCTGATTAATTTTATTTTAATCATAACTCTAAATTGGGATTTTCTGTAAATGTGCTCTATGTCCTAAGTTTGCTCTGTAGGCTTTATCAATATTTTTTTTCTTTTTTACACTTCCTGTGCAATGAAAATACAGTACAATTTTGCATGTGGTTTGCAGACTACACTCAAAAACATTTGAAATATACTTTTCTATCTTTTTGAAATATCTGACATGACTACTCTGAGATGACTTTTCCAACCTCCTGACATAATGCGTTGTTTTTCATTTGATATGTATCATAGGGTATTAGGAGAGCTATTCACTTCTAGACTGATATGGATTTCTAAACTGCCTGCTGCTTCTCATCTTTTGTCTCTTGAGTTGTTCTTCAGTGCCTTCACCTCTCCATGCATACAGACTAGGAGAAATATCTCATCAATTATACAGGTATTGCATAATCTTGCTGTATTTGCCTCAGAGTTGGAATGCCAGAATTGTTCGTGGGGGAAGTAAAACATTTTTTGGCCTTTTTCCCAGAGTACGCCATTTGATGCTTAGTTATGATATATGGCAATTTTTAAAGTGAATACCTCTACTTCAGTTATGACTGTAGGCAGTAGGTGAAGCAAATGCTTAAAATCTATTGTGGTCTGCAAATATTGATCAGACTAAAAGACACTTTCTTTAATAGTAGAGGCTTCCACATTTTTTTACCTTCTTCAATATAATTCAAGAATCTTTTCCACTAATGTGTTTTTATAGACTGGTCTTCACCATTCTTAACTGTGCAAATTTAGCATTGTTTTATATCAGGATGCTTTAACCTGCCAAAGTAATGGGCAGCTCTGTCAGCTAAAATGAAATTTTATCTTTTCTTCAGTTTCCTTGTGTCCTTGTATTACATGCTTTAGTATTCTTATATAGAATTATTATACTTGTATAGTTATATAGAACACAGATTAGCCTAAATGTTACTAGTGGGTTTGCAAATTCTGATCTACAGGAATTTAAAATTAAAAAGATTTCTGTACCTCAGCATAGGGTTTTATATAAAATCAGTCAAAAATATTAACAAGTGCAGGGTCTCCTCTTTGATTCAAATGTAATTGTCCTAAATTCTTTTGCAAGGATATTTTCATCTTGCAAGAATCTCAGCAAGTTACCACAGCCCTTTCTTGGTTTTTATAATTACCAACTGGTTGCAATTTCAGAATACTCTTCAAGCATAACACTGGTTATTTATACCAGAATGTTACACAAAAATCTCATTTCAGACCAAGTCTTACTACTAAGTGTTATATCAAAGCATAAGAGATTTTTTTGCTTTGAAAGGTTGACAAAAAGTTGATACAGCACAGAATAACAAGAATTTGGTTTGCAGGAGGTACTCATCATGATCTTTTGCTTGTTTTATTTATTGGAATGTTTTAGTTCTTTTTTTTGTTTTGAAGAAAATGAGAATAATTTACTTGTAAGACTGTAATACTGCACCACAGCTGCATGTTTATGTTTTTGCCACAACTGGGACAAAATACAAGCAGTGCATTCCTTTTAATTTTCCAACCACCTGTATTCCAGCACTATAACATGCACTTTGGAGCCTTGTGTCCTCAGGGTACATTAGATAAAGGCCAGTAACCATTGTCAAGATCTAAATATTTATAAACAGCATAAAGCTTTTGGCAATCCCAACAAATCCAGAATAAATTTCCTATAATGCAAAAGTAGTCCCTCCAGATGCTTTCAGATTACAATAAACAAAATGCATTAGCTTAAAAAATGCAGGCTTCATTTCCTCTCTTGATTTTGTAAATAATTGGGTTGTTCATATAAAGCTTGTAGAATGTTGTTATATAACACAAAATGTCATTTTTTATGGAAAAATTAGATCAGTTATGACCTAGTTGCAAAATTATCTTTCAAAAGCTTTTTATTTTATTTTCCTTTTTAAATGATATTGGAGTCCTCGAAAGAAAGCAGGGTATTTCATTTTTAAAGTTTCCTTTACTCTTGTTGCTTGCAGAGGTCGTAATCAAGACAAGATAATCCTCCATTTGGCATCCTAATAGTTTCCATTATAACTGACTGACAGAGCTTTACAGTGCTGTGAAATACTACTAAAATGAGGATTAAATTGTTTTCTCATCCTGAAAGAAAAGTGCTAAAGAGGGGCAGATCTTCCTGAAAGTTTCATGGTATTGTGCACTTGAGAAGGATAGGCTTCTAATATTTTCTCAGGAGAAGCTTGTTAAAAATAAATCAGCATGTAACCCTTGGAAATGTTGGCAGTATAAGCAGAGAAAGTAATGACTGCTTTAATTTTGGTCATCTTCAGGTGCCCACTTGCTACATGAAGAGTTCATGCTTTTATCCCATACTGTATTAAGCACACGGGTCAGAATGGAAATGGAAACACAAGCCAGTGATTAATTCTTGGACGCAATTCATTTAATGATCTTCATGATGCAGTGCAAAATCTTTTGCCTGTGTCTGTTCCTTAAACACCACTGAGTTCCTTAAACATGTTGAACTAGGAAATAACACTCGTTTAGAATTGTGAAGGTTTCCCTCTTCATCTGGAGGAATGTGCTTTTTCTCTCTCTCAATAGATTTCTGAGTAATTTAGCAATCTCCAGTTGAGCAAAGTTTTCCTG
>NW_009621414.1:14545-22783 GCF_000690535.1 Cariama cristata | reverse complement strand
CAGCAGGACTTTTAGCCTGAGGTCATAAGGAGTTACGTTTCGAAGATTCTGGTTTTGGTTAATTTCAATTCTAGATTCAGCAAGATCCGTTTTTCAACTGCAAACTAATTTTAAAAAGTGAGTTATTTCTGTGGCAACAATATTTATGACTGTAATTTTCATTCTTTTTGTCCTGTTTAATAGTTGCTTCCTAGGTATGGGCCTTGAAGACACTACCACAAATAGAAACAGTAGTGTAAGCAAATGCTTAAAGAAAATATGTACGTTATTGAAAAATCTTCAGCTGAAAATTAAATATGACTTCATATATTGGAATTTTATATAAACAAAAGATCAATTTTTTGTTCCCCGTATTAGTGAGTAAATTAATTGTTGAATGGGATTCTGTTGACTGTAAAGATGGTTGTAATCATTTAGTAGCTTGAATGAGTTGATCATGTAAGGATTCAAACTCAGAAAAATTGCTTTGAATTCTGCTGCATTCTCTTCAACAAATTGCAGTAACTTGTTTGATTTGAACATGACTGTATTTGCATCACGGTTAACAGTAAAAGGTCCTTATCTATCCTGAAGAAGGAACCCTACAAACTATGATGTGAGAAGGGACACAATGTCCTGCCCAGCCTCAGCTAGAAGGAGTAAGATTAATGAACTATTGCTTTCCTGGAGACTAGACAGCTGTACAGAGAAGCCTGGCTAAGCATGTGCTTTACTAAGAGTGTGAACAAAACAGATGGTCTATCAACATATTAGAAATGAGTTTGTAAGCATGAAAGGTAGTGAAGCCTGACCAGTTCAGAGAGATGGCAGGAGAACAAGTTTTCCTTATCTAACCAAGGAAAGTGTAGTTGGTCTTTTACCTCTTTCTTTTAAATGTCAGTAAGATTAATGGATTAAATAATTTTCCTTTTTGCCAGTGATGTAAGTTTATAAATCTTCCACCCCTCCCCTCCTGCCCATTAGAACATCCTGAATTATATTGTTTTGAGGCCTATTACTGTCCATTATTGTTGACCATGTTGCTTAAATATGCATAGCTGCAGATTCATTGATCTTGTACATAAGGCTTGAAATAACCAAATTTTGCTCTGTAATATGCACTTTCACTTATCATGTTATTAATAGAAAAGTATGCCAGAACTGTAAGAGTGCTTGAAGTAAAGCAAAGACAAACTTGCCAAAATATTTTAGCCCCAAAGTATGTCGAGATGACTCTCTGTAGGTAAAAACAGTGTGGCAAAAACTAGTCTTTTGCCAGTGTGAATACAAGCATTTGTTTTCCGTTGCAAGTAGAATATGCTGTGCAAGGCTTTCATTGTCTGTTACATCACTTCTGTCAGTGCTACATCAAGAAAAGAGAATAAGTCTCCTTACAGGGGTTTCTCAATGCAGTTGCCAGTCTTCTGTGCTTTTGTTGTAGATGTCAGAAAAGGTTCTACACATACCTCTCCCTCTATTGCTACTGTCCCTTCCCAGAGGGTCATATTGGAGCAGATGCTGCTGAGTACTCCTTTTAATTTCATACTAATATACATATGTGTCACTGCAAAGATAAACGGTCTGATTTCTGATTTTTTTTGAAAATCCATAACAAATAATTTTGCATTAAAACTTCTCAACAGTTATGCGAAAGACCAGTATTGATGAACTGATTTTGAGAAAAACCTCCCAAATGGGAGCAGTGGAAGAGTGGACAGGGAATACTGGCTTAAAGTGTAACCCACTAATCTGGTTTTACTATTTCTCAAGAAAAATGAATCAGAAAGTGATCTTAGACAAGAATTACTACTCTTGAATAACACTTTCCTGTTGGCAGCCACTGTAGAGGAAGAGACTGTAACGCTACTGTATAAACATTTTTGAAGTTACATAATTGTGTTTCAAAATGAATGCTATTTAACCAGTTACTATGTTGCAAATGAATTTTGTATTCATACAAACAAATAAGAGTGGGAATTTTCAACTGTTTTGATAAATTTTGACTACTGTCAGCCGACATGTTCCAGCTTGGCATGCACACCTTAACAAGACCTTTAGTGTACAGTTGCAGATTAATGTATCTGATGGTGAAAATATTTTACAAAACCATGTATAATAGTGTAGAATAAATCAGCTATTATTTCTGTGGCTATTATAGAGTTTATCGAACAAATTAGTTTATGTACAATACCATGAACTGTTTAACTGCAGGTACTTCTATGTCAAAGCACTTACAAAAGCTCTTTACCATACACAAGCTGACCTTGAAAAAAAGACCATAGTTATTTTAAGGATCAATCCAAACCAGCAGTGTTGAACTGAAGCTAATATATACAGGAGTTGTTAACCTATGCTTATGGATTTATATGTATATAGTCACATAATTGCAGTTAGTAGTGACTGCAGGCAAAAGGTACTTGGAGCATGAGAAGGACTGACTTTATACAGTATTTGTTTGTACAAAAGTTGCACATTATACTTATATTCTGCATGGTTTCTGCAAGCATTTTCAGTTAATGCTCTGGAGATAATATAAAGGAGTAGGATAAATGTAAAGCAAATCCAGTGTTTGATGGGACAATGTTTAACAAGTTCTGTTCTCATTGTAGATAGTGTTATTTTAACAGAATTGTTAACTGCTAGGAAATAAAGTCAATAGTTTTATTTCCATATATATCTATAATTATTTTTTTTTTAATGAAAGACTGTGAAAGAAGCTGGTAAAATCAAAGAATTCTAAAGAGACTATATTTCATTTGTGGATTTAACTTTATGGACATAAGTAGCTTCCTTTATATCAATGCTACATGTATGGTATGAGCATATTTTGGTATTCAGGGTGATATTAATCACAGTAAGTATGGGTCTAGTGAGTAAGTGAAAATGAGATGAAATTGCTGCAAGGCATCCTGGCCAGAAGCATATTAATCAGTTATGAAGATATATGTATTTGCATATATTTTGAGTGCCTGAGATGATCGATGAGCTAAGCTGATGAAAGTCATTGCAATGAATATCATTGAAGTTAGCAAATATTTATATTGTTTGTCTTGAAATCCTGATTAATATAATGTTGTTGGTAGTATTTCATATCAAAAGTGACTCACAGACAAAACTCACAATCAAGAAACTAAAGGACATAGAAAAGAGTGACTTGTAATTTATTGCTTAGATTGTTGCATTCATATGGTTAAATTTTCACCATATGGTTCTGTAAAGTCCTGTTTTAATTCACAGAACTTTTACTTAAAATTTTGAACTAAAAATTAACCTGTTACTCAAAAGAATAATATATTTTTTCCAGATTTTCAAAACACAAACTTTTTAAGAAAATTGAAAGAAAAATCATTGAATTTTCTCTAGATGATAGGTTAGTTTGGAAAAATATAATATTTTGCAGTTAAGCAAATGTTAACAGCTTTTGTTCAGTATTCATCCTGATTCAACTCACATTACTGTTGTCAAGAAAAATTATCTTCATTACAAGAATAAATATTTTTAAACTGCATAGAACCATAATTTTACAAGCCTTACTCCATTTGGTAAGTAAAGCAGAAATAAAATCATCACAAGGAAATTAAAGATGACAATACTTCCATTGTTTAATTCACATACTTATTTATAAACTGACAAGCTGATTATGGATTTTGTCTGACCACCTGTAATCAAGAGTTTAAGTTTATCCATACTGTGTGGCTTGTCAGCCTCAGCAGCATTCCCCAGAGTGTTTGTATAGGCAAATATGTGAGGGTCTGAAAATTAGATATAGCTGTAGAAAAATATTTTACTGAACTTTATCTGTTGCACTTGACCAGAAAACTTGTTTAAATGTGCATGTAAGATATAAGTCCTTCTCTCCAGTTCTTAATATTATTCTGTGTCTAGCATTCCATAAACTTGTATTTGAAATTTATGGGCAAGATGCACATATTTGGTAAAATGTATGGCTGTTCGGACTTTAAAATCCAATGTATTTTCTGCTTCTGTGATCCTTCATTGTCTGTTTTTCTGTTAAAGTAAAAAAGCCAAGAAACTACTATACATACTTTAAAATGCATTATCAAATCCAAATTTAACTCTTTGGTGTTGGAAAATATGAAAACCAAGGAACTTTGCAGTAAACTGATGGCATCAAATATACAGTGTTGACACAGATATAGTAGGAAGGACTGATGCTGGAAGAAGCAGCTACCTTGTTATATTTAGGAGGATAGAAAACCCCTTGTCAGTCAGTTACTTGAAATGTTTTAATCATCTCTGGTTGCTCTTGCCTTGGTCTTCTGTGAGTCAGAGAAGCATATATATTATGCTGCCTTTCATATTCTTAGAATGGTAATTGATTTTTACAGCACGTTTTGATCACTCTAATTTTGGCATTAAACATTGTATGTCAGTACAATGGCAAAAAACAATATCCCAGAGAACAGATCTTGGTGTTCTCTTTTGTTGAAGACTATCTGAGGCATCGACAACTATTTTATCTTTAGCTAAATTTTGCTGTTACTTGGAATTCTCTGAGGTGACACACTTATACAAATTATACTGACAGGGAAGGAGTTCTTCAATTGTCTGTATTACAGGAGATGATACATATTTAAGAGAAGATGATGATAACAAGAAAAACATACAATTGTTTCACAAGACATCCAAAATAGATTTCTCCATCATTTCTTTATGAATTTTTCACTCAGAATTATTCCTGTTTATAGGCTGAGCAATTTTGACATTTGACCAGAACATTAAAAAATTCTTTACTGAGACATGTTGTTTGTCCTAGCTATGAGACTGAGCCAACTGAGTCATGGCGTCAACAATTCCAATACATTCAAATCAAATATGACAGATTCTCTATACCCTAAAGGACAAACAGTAAATCACTTTTTATTCTATGTTAGTTCATTTCATTTAGTGGAGTACCTTTGAAGAGGAGGTGAGATGCTTTTTAGTTTCCTAACAGAAATAATAGATTTCTGCTGACTCCAAACCAAGGCATTGGATTCTTTACATATGACTGTCAGATATTAAAAAAGATAATATTTTACAGAGACAAGTTGGTAAATGGATGCATTTCCTTTGGAAATTCTTAGGTTATTAAAGTATTTGTGGAAAATATTCTATAACCTTTAAATAGTATGTCAAGTGAATCTCATATTCTTTTGTAATGACTTATACATCAGGTAAAATTATTATGAGGATGATAGTGTGATTTGTATCATTGGAGCCCAAGGTGATGTCCTGTAGCAATGCCTTCTGAACATGCTGAAAGGTGTGGTCGTAAGCATGAGGTGGATTTTGCTTTCTAAATCAAGTTTGGAGCTCTGGCAGCATTCAGATATTTAAGTTATTTGGAAAAAACGATTGCTTTTTAGTCTTGAATTCACCTTTTTCTCCTTATCCCTCATTTCCTGAAGTATTTTGGTGATAATATGAAGAATTTTATGTGAGACTTACAAAAAAATTTGCAAGATGAGAAAGGAAAGTTGTGTTGAAAATCCAATGTCTCATCCACCTGTTTCAGCAAAACTTGTGGTAACTTAATTTTGGATTTTCTTCAAGTTGTTTTTGAAAATCAAGCTAAACGATTATGACGTTGAGGTTTTAGTAGTTTCTATCACAACACAGAATTTAGTAGAGGTCAGGGTGTTCAAAGGAGGCCCTTTTAAGTCCATGATTCATTATGAAGAGGAAACATTCTGCACGCTTCAAAACTTCCATTTTCTATCAGTATTCCTCTCACTGTATCTCATTTCTATTTTTCACCAAAATTGTTGATGGTACATGTTCATCATAAAGCTCCTTACTCTCAGTCTTTCATGTAATTAAATCTCTGGTGGTGCTGTGAAGGAAATGGTCTTTGGTTTAGGAAGCTAGGTTGTTTATGGTTCAAGACTTCTGGGTGTTACCGAGTTGAAGTAATAATTTTGTATTTTTCACAGTTACTTTTTTATAATAGGATAAAAAAACTTCAGTAAATACAAAAAAAAGGAATGAAAGCACAGATCAGATATCAAAGTATAAACCATTAGTATAAAGATAGATAGAGCTCAACTGATTTATCTCATCTCTCTTAGCTGATGACAGGATGGTACTCCTAAATTTAGTATCCATGGCTTGTAGCTTTTCTATGTTTTAAATTCTCTTTCTGTTTCAGATCCTGCTGCAGTTCAGTCTTCTGATACTATATAACTGAAATTTGGATAACAGTGTCTGTGCATTATTTTTCTCATTTTCTAGTATGCATGTGAAAACTTTCTTTGTATGTGTTTTCTATGATACACAAACATTATTATTTTTCTTTCAAAAGCTTAAAAAAAGCTATAGGATGAAACTCATAAATGCATTTTCTCAGTGTTAGCCTTAGGCAATAGTAAAAATACAAATGGATACGTACGCTTTTGCGAGAGTGAGCCACACATAATGCAACATTATACTACTACTATCCTTCCCATGAGTATAAGTTAAGATGAGCAATGATAGGATTGTTCATCCTGAGGATGATAGGATGATGAAGCCACATGTAGTGGAAATACAAATCAAAGGGTCAGTTCCTAATGCAATTAGCTTTACCTTCTAGATGGAAATTAGAGCAGGATTGGACATGGTCAGCATGTTAAAGGGGCTCCCAGAATAGAAGTCTGTTTCAGAATATATGGTGGTATTACTTTCTGTTTTTTTTCCAATCCCTGTCCTTAGTGCAATGAAAATTTCTCCTCCTACCAAATTTATATCTTCTTTCTCTCTAGCTTTGTTTCTTAAAGATGGTATCTCTCTTTTGCTGTAGCTCTCAAAGTACCGGAGACCCTATACCTATAACTAACTGGCAACCGCTGTTATTTTTTGTTAAATTCATACAAAAGTCTTACAAGTCTTAATAGAAAACAGTCTTACTGAGTTTTCTCTAAAAATTAAAATAAGTATTTTCTGTACAATACTTGATTACTTTAATAAGGGGGCATGTAACTGTTATGGACATGGTGTTGTAGGATACCCACATCCCCTTGCACTCTGAAAAAAGAACATGCTTTATTCCTCTTGCATATGGTGTCCTATACACTAGTTACATGGTATATAAGAAATATTTGTAAATATGTGATTTATGTATGTGTCTAAAAAAAACCCTAGGTATCAGGTATCACGTGTTATGTCTGTTTTCTCTGAGATATAATTTGCACACTAATGATATTTTCAGTATGAAGATGTCTGACTTGATCAGTGATGAAAACTTTCAAGGTGTAAAACCAAAAAAACCCTAATCTTTTACATCAAATAAAGTGCCTGTAAATGGATGATTTACAGCTTGTTATGTGACCTGTCTCACTAATCATGAAATATTCAAATACCACAACCTTTCCCATCTGTTCAGTGAACAGCTGTGTCTTGGTGTTTGGTATCTAGTCTTTGCAACAATTAAACTCACACTTTACGTAAGTAACACAGGTGACAATGTGTCAGAGGCCAATAAGATTTTCAAGTGGGTCAGTTAAAATAACATGCACTTGAAGCCCCTTCCCAGTCCAGGGTAAAGATCACAATCCTTTCTGATCTTGAAGAGCTTCTAAGAAAGGAGGAAAAGCTGCGGTCTTGGTTTCCAAAGGTTCAAATCCATGTTCATCAGATGATGAAAATCTTCTCATATAACACTTAACCATATTGACTGCCTTTCAAAAATGCCTATAACAAGATTAGAAATGTACCTCTGTAAATTTATAAATCTTTGGTTAGAATCTGTGAAATTACAGTGCTTACTGTCTATTATTGGTCTATTCTGATATTTATGTAAATTTTCTACTTTTTTCATAGGTGCATATTACATATTAATTCTTGAAAATTTCCAAAGTGAAATGGAAGTAGATCTAGCTGGTAGTACCGTGGATCATAGAGGAATAAGTGTTGTAAGTGCTGTTGAAATTGTAAGCAACTTGCAAGCACTCAGAAATCTCATGTATTTCAAATGTTAGCTTTCTGCAATCCCCAAATTGTTTTCTGTGTAAGTCTGGTACGCTGTGCATAACTTCATTTGTATACTAATCTCAGGCTATGGAATGTCTCAACAAGAACATGCAAACTTTGTTATCACCATACATATTACAGTATAAAAAAATATAGTGGAATAAAATTTTATAGTTTAACTTGGAATCCTTCCTAGTTTAAGAGATGTTGACTACAGATAAACAGGCTTGTTATAGACTTGCTAATACTGGTTGTTTCTGCATTCCAGTACAAGAACTTGAACTTGTTATTGTTGGGGGAGAGAGGGAA
>NW_009621414.1:0-14514 GCF_000690535.1 Cariama cristata | reverse complement strand
AGAGGATGCCTTGTCAATGGCACTTGAATGAACCTTCAATATTCAGTCTTTTGTTCCTCTGTTTCTGCAGTGGCTTTCCTCCTGCAGCAGAGGATTCTCACTGAGGTCCTAACCTCACTGCTGACACCTTTGACATATTGAGTCCTCCTTTTCTGCATATCTTTGAGGAAGGCAACTTGATTTCTCCCATGAATGCTAGTACTCACCATTTAACACTAAATGTGCTTATGGTATTTGCCTTCATAAAAATACTGAGATTTGTCTGGAACTTTATGATTTTTCACCTCTTCTATCCCCATATAATCATGCAAATGAATTTTGACTTGCAGATATGTATTGTAAACTGTTGAGTTGAGATAGAAGTGGAGAAATGATGTATTGAAATACATGATGTTTACCATAAGTAATTTTTACTCCTAGCTACTTGTAACTGTGGTTTCCTACCTACTTTTCTTATAATACCTGCTTAATATACAATCATCTGAGTCCAAATGACTGCCATAAGCTTCTCCCTAACAATTTCTTAGTTCTGTCTAAAAGGATGCCTCAAAACACTTTGTCTCTAGAGAAGTAAATTTCATGCTGTTTTCCAATTGCATACAATTTCATTCTTTTAACACTCAAAATATGTTACTTCATCATTGTTTTGGAGTTTTTGCTGAGTCAAATGTTAGAGTTTTGTAAGTTGAAGTATTGTGAATTTTCAGTGTATTTCTATTAACTTGTTAGTTCCTGTAGCTTTCAAAAACTGGTCATTTAACCTCATCTTTCTTAGTTTTGGTTGTGCTATATTATATTACAGAGCCTAATTCTGTGAGATAAATTTGTTACAGACAATTTCTTTTTCTGATGTTTATCTGTTTATCTGGTCTTGAAAGTATTCTCTGAATTGGCATATTTTCTCCTCTACTAACTTCTTAACCTGTTTTGCTTGGGCAGACTGTCTGAGTGTTGGAGACTTAACAGCTTACTTGCAACTTACTGAACCCATAAAATCTTTTCTCACCATGCTTTTTAACAGCTACTTCATCTGTTATATGTTATGATATTATCCACAATTTTTTAATCTAGTCTCTGTTTCATTACAATTTTGGGGTTTCATTTGTTTTTTGTTTTTGGTTTTGGTTTTGTTTTTTTTTTTCCCCCCCTGCTTTATTCCTGACATTTTGCAGAGCTAATTTTGGTTCTGGTTTATTTACTTCCTTCCTCTTCGTTCTATGTGGCTTCCATTATCTAAACTTTTGGCTTTGTTCAAGTGAAAACAGTCATAGTTGTTGTGATATTTACACTATCATACAACAAAAAAGTTAATGTATCTTAGTTGATTTTCTGTGGTTTGAGAACGTTACTGTAATGTTCTTGACGTTGTCTTTTGTTACCAATTCTCTTGATACTTTTTGAACTGTGTCAATTTTACTAATCTTTTCTTGACACACTTTGACCACTTCTACGTTTGGTTCCTTTTTATATGCTGATATCCTAAAGAGCTCATCTAAATATTTCTTTCAGAATTTAGAAGTTCCAATATCTTTACGTGGAGAATTTCAAGTTAATTTAGAAATCTTTAACTGGGAGCAGCGTACACAGATTTTGTACTGTTTTGAGTGCGAGAACTACATCACATTGATCATTGCCTTGTTTAACCTGATACTGACAGCTCCAGTCTTGTTACTGACATCCTCTTCTACACAAATAATGCTAGGAAAGCTTTTTAACTGAAATGAAAGTTGGAATTATATTTTTTTTTTATTTAATAGGAATTTATTTATAGATGTTGCTGTGAAAGTAATGTTTGTCAATTGGCTCCCAGTTTTGTATTAGCTTTCTTTTTTACAAGTCTTCATTTCCTATGAGTTGTAGCTATGGTGAGAAAGTTTGGAGTTTTCTCTTTCAGTTTGGCTCTTTTGTTAAATTATTTATCATTCATTTTGACTAATTCTATAGACTTTAAGATAACCTTGATTTCAGAGATCAAACCAAATATTTCTGTACTTATAATTTTTTTTTTTCCCCAGAAATTTTGTAATTCTGAATGCTCTATCTCTTGTGAGGGCAAGAGATGTTAATAGAATAAAACTCTAAATAGAAATACAGCATGTGCTTTGGATTTTTCTCAGCTTTCTGACATGTATAACTGATGTTGAGCTTAAAAAAATAATGTTTTGATCCTGCAGTTATATATAATGAGTACCAAAAGAGAAAGGATAGTTTGAGATACTGGAAAAAATATAACTATAGGCAGATGCAATGCAAGGAAACCATTTAGTTAATTTGGAACTTAGGAATCATGTTTTGTAATGGAATTTATTGCTATGAATTCTTTAAATCATTATAGAAATTGGATGAGTAAGTGACAATACAATCATGAAGAATGAAATAACAGTCTGGCTGAATAATAAATTTATCCAAAGATATGCTGATGCATCTGTTATGTTGTATGTCAATTTTTGAAGGCTTTGAGAGATATTTGCAGATGAAATGTTGGCAGTGGGTATCAAACATAACAAAAATAACTAAGATTGGTGTACAGTGTCTGATAAGACCTGAAATCTGTTTCTCTATGTAACTGCTTTATAAATTATACTTATGCATATTTAAATGACTTCATATACCTCCTGCCAGGGTAGTCATAAGTCACTTGGAGTTTCAAAATTCTGCAAAGAAATGTTTACAGAAATAAGATATTTAAGCCTGAGGAAGATTTCAAACTTACAGTTCATGCTGTCTTTGATACAAACATTTTTATCTCCCAACAGAAGGGCTCATATTTTAAACTTATTCTTGACTTTTACCCCCTGAAGTCACAAAATTATTTTTATTTCTACTTTTTTCTTTCTCTCCAAAACATTTTTACAGTGTTTAGATATGACTAAAGCGACAGTGCAACTGACTATGAACTGTGAAGCATACTTAACCTGCAACCATGCACTGTTATATTTTGATCCCCGTTGAGGGCAAGACATTTTGGTTTTTGCCATCGTACGTATATACATTATGAAAAACTGCTGGCATGAAGACAATAGAGATAATCTGAAACCCATTTTTTAAACAGAAATCAGTAAAACAAAGCCAGAAAGCTAAAACATGTCACTGTAATTTAATATTCAAGCCAACAACTGTAATAAAACCAAATCAATAGTCTTCTTAATACTGTATGGGGAACTAATACCTATGATTCTTATGCAAACATCTGATTCTCATATGAATATCTATAATCTTAGAAAGACCTAGCAAATAAAAAATACCCAAGGGTATATATGTGAAGCTTTTTACACTTCTGAATATGCTAATTGAATGCTTTTGCAGTTCTATTAAGCTAAATAATTCTGGATTAATTAGACATGATTCTATGTAGACTAAATTTTTGTATTAAATAAAACCAACCTGTTTACATTGAAATAGAAACTTTCTATGCTGTAGCTAGCATTCCAGAATTGTGTTATCATAGAATCATAGAATGGTTTGGCTGGAGGAAACCTTAAAGATCATCTAAAGATCACTCCCCTGCCATGGGCAGGGACACCTTCCACTAGACCAGATTGCTCAAAGCCTCATCCAACCTGGCCTTGAACACTTGAACAACTTCTCTAAGCAACCTGTTCCAGTACCTCCACCCTCACAGCAGAGAATTTCTTCCTGATATCTAATCTAAACCTTTCCTCTTCCAGTTTAAAACCATTGCCCCTTGTCCTATCACTACATGTCCTTGTAAAAAGTCTCTCCACAGCTTTCTTGTAGACCCCTTTTAGGTACTGGAAGGCTGCTATAAGGTCTCCCTGGGGCCTTCTCTTCTCCAGGCTGAACAACCCCAACTGAACAACCCATAGGAGAGGTGCTCCAGCCCTCTGATCATCTTCGTGGCCCTTATCTGGACTCACTCCAACAGGTCCATGACCTTGTTGTGTTGTGAGCCCTAGAACTGAACACAGTACTCCAGGTGGAGTCTCGTGAGAGCGGAGTAGAGAGGGACAATCACCTCCCTCAACCTCCTGGCCACACTTCACTTGTTGCAGCCCAGAATATGGCTGGCTTTCTGGGCTGCAAGTGCACATTGCTGGGTCATGATGAGCTTCTCGTCAACCAAGAGCCCCAAGTCCTTCTCCTCAGGGCTGCTCTCAATCCCTCCTCTGCCCAGCCTGTATTTGTGCTTGGGATTGCCCCGACCCAGGGGCAACCTTGCACTTAGCCTTGTTGAACTTCATGAGTTCAGCATGGGCCCACCTCTCAAGCCTGTCAAGGTCCCTCTGGATAACATCCCTTCCCTCAAATGTGTCAACCACAGCACACAGACTGGTGTCATCAGCAAACTTGCTGAGGGTGCATTCAGTCGCACTGTCCATGTCACCAACAAAGATGTTAAATTGTACCGGTCCCAATACCAGCCCCTGAGGAACGCCACTTGTCACCAGTCTCCACCTGGACATCGAGCTGCTGACCGCAACTCTTATGAGTGCCATCATCCAGCCAATTCCTTATCCACTGAGTGGTCTATACATCAAGTCCATGTCCCTCTAATTTAGAGACGAGGATGTCATGCAGGACAGTGTCAAATGGTTTGCACAAGCCCAGGTAGATGGTGTCAGTTGCTCTTCCCTTATCCACCAATGCTGTAAACCCTTCACAGAAGGTCATCAGATTTGTCACGCATGATTTGCCCTTAGTGAAGCCATGTTGGCTGTCACCTATCACCTCCTTATTTTCCATGTGCTTTAGCATAGTTTCCAGGAGGATCTGTTCCATGATCTTGCTGGGCACAGAGGTGAGACTGATTGTCCTCTTATGAGATATATAAGTACAAGCAGTTATACATATTTAAAATAAGCCTATTAAAAAAATTCCAAATAAAAAGAAGTCTACTGTTGACATTGGTGGAAGGGAACATAGGGCCTAAGATGAGTGATTGGTTATGAAAGACTGGTACATGGTCAAATCATTGTTCTTGGCTCAAATTAATCAAGTTCATACCTTGAATTTTTGGTGCTGCTTATGCGGATAGGAAAAGTTACTATTCCAAAGCAGAGATCTTTGTCTATTGAAATAAGCCATCTACATGAAGTTGATCCTTCTGCAATCCTTACTTCTATCTCCTTCTGTTAATTCTTGTTTCCTAATTTCTCTAATACTTTTAACAACACACCAGCATTCATTCAAAGATAAGTTTTGTCTCTGAGCTTGTAGATTTTGTTACTAGTGTGCTTTTCATTATATGGATTGAGAAGTGTTCAAAATAAACAGTGTCATGACTGGATGAAGGAGGGTCAACCTTGGGGGGAAAAAAAGGAAAAAAAAATGAAAAAGAAAGAGTTCTTATGTCAAGGGATTCCCAACTATCCATCAAAATTGTCCAACAAGGTAGTTTATGTAGAATGTCTATTGGATTACTTCTTGCTGGATGAGGGAAGGGAGGGGAAAAGATGGAGAAAAGGAAGAGAAACTTATGGATTGGAAATTAAAACTGCTTTAATAAGACAATAATAATGGAAAATAGTATAAGGTATTAATACCAGTAGTACTAATGGTGGAAATAAAGAAAAGTATATAAACCCAATATTGAGTGACCCGATGACGGTCGGGGGATTGAAGGCTGCAGGTCGCAGCCCCCAGAGGCTCCGCTGCGGGCCGCGCCGACGCTGCCGCGGCAGGGCAAGCAGCCAGACGTCCCGGACCGGACTGCGCAGCCGACAGGAACCGGATTCAGGGATGCACAGATCGGGGTCGGAGGCAGGAGAGCAAGCAGGGTCCCACAGGGATGCCGGCTATGAAAGAAGAGAGCGAGACCCTCGTGATCCCTTAGCTTTATACTGAGGATGACGTGGATGGGATGGAATACCTCGTTGGTCAGTTTTTGATCACCTGTCCCGTCTGCACTCTTCTGCAGGTGCAACCCTTTTACGACTTTTTACTCGCTTAACAAGAGAGGGCCAGCAGTGGCCTTGGTTCTCATGGGGATAAGTATAAACAAGGGCCTCTCTGCATACCAATCCTACTGATACTTTAGTAACAACTATAAACATCGGGCGTTATCAGGTCTGAAACACAGACAGTGTCTGAAAAACATGTAGCTGTACTTTCAGAAAGTGCAGTTACTTAGAAGGGACTTAACTGCAAGAATAACGCCTGAAAGGAGAAAATAGCCCTGTTTTAGCCAAACCAGAACACTAGGTAATTGAACGAGCAGCTGGAGAGAAGGAAAAAAAAAGACAAGAAACAAACAGTTCCAAAAAATGGCTTTCCATGGAGTAACACAAATGTAACATTACACTTTTAGATATAATCCTTAAAAAGGAAATAAAAAATACCTCTGATTCCATTGACCTCTATCTAGTAAAAATACTTCTCTCTTCCCAGACTTGTAATCAAAATAACAGTTGTCCAAGGGGTGATAATATTAAAGCTTCCTTCTCACAGCAATGAAGGATCTGACAGTATGAAAGGCAATAAATGCCATTGCTTATTGTAAGCCAAACTACTTTTTGTGCATTGCAAAGTTTATCCTGGTATCAGTGTAATGACAGAATATCATTAGAAACAAAACTGATGGCTGGGGATGTCACATTACATCTATTTTACTAACAATATCTGGTTGCCCACTGTATCCTGAGAACAAGACACTGTCTGTCTGAAAACAACAGTGAGTTATTGTCCTACTTTTGAAAACACTATTCAGGAAGAATAAAAAAAATGGAGATGGGGGAGCAGAATTCAGGCTATAGTAGAGACAGGATGTAAAGGTTAAAAGTAAGACAAGCATGAATTATCGTCACTGTGAAATTTAATCTCTTTGTGATGGAAACTGTTGCGATACTAGCAAAAGTGCAACAACTATCAATGTGAGATCTTCTAGGAGAGGAAGGTGACTAATTTGAAACAAAACCAATCTTATTTTCTCAAATTCTCATACCTACAAACTTAGAAAACTTGTCCAAGAGGTTTGTCCAGCACTCAGGCATAGAAAGGCTTATATCAAAGAGGTCTGTCCAAGATTTGATTCAAAGAGAATCTGAACAAAGAACATCAACTAGTGAGACCACCTCATACCTCCTGGGTGGTTGCTTCTTTGGCCAGAGGGTTTGCTCTAGACAGAGTCTTATTTTTATTTTCTTTTGGAGCTGATAGTGATGACCTCCTTTCATCTCCATATTTTCCCACCTCTGATTATTAGGATTTACTCACTGACTTTTGTTTTCTTATCTAGATGTCTCAGGGTACCACATCTATGTTCTGTATCTTTTTGCTATCATTTCTTCATCCCTTAAGTCTTTCTTTTAGTGTGGATGTAGGCTGTCCTCTCTGTTTTCCTAATCTAGGTGTCCTTAGAATCTCAGTGGAGGTGTGCTTTGATCCTGATGACATGTTGTTCTCATAACCATTCTTCCCATTTCTCCAGGGTTTCCATACCTGCACATTGTTATTCATTCTCTCTTCATACCAATTTTACCATTTCTATTATGCTTTTATTCACATATGATAAGTTTTTTACCATGTAGCAGAGAAGACGTAGCCTCAGTGCTTCATTCTAAAGACACTTGATGAGATAGTTCACCATTTTGCTCTAAGTGTAGATTTGTCTTTCACCTTACGTTGAATTATGAACCAGTTTAACACATAATAATTCTCAAGCAAAAGCTTAATTTTCATAAGTTTTGAGGAAGTTAACTTATATCAAGACCATATTTTTTTTCAAAGCATCTCCTTTGGGAATCTGGTTGTAACATGTATCTTCTCTCAGCTGGAAAACAGTATTTTTCTATGAAAGTGAAATGTACATCTACTGCAATATTAGTATATTCTCCAAGGAGTTCAATGCTAAAAGGTTTATTTAAAGTCCCCAAACTCTATATTCCCTTACCTAATCATAACTGGTATATCTCCCCTAAATACTGCCAATGGTCTGTTTGGATCCATTACATATTTCCTGTTTGATACTGCTTCATCAGTTTTTTTCAGCTGTCTCTGTGTAGTTCCTGATCAAAATCTGGGCCTGAGCACTTTTTTTGTGACAATATACTCAACAGTCCAGGCATGAAAGTCTTTTTTTTAATGTGCTTTAGCTTCAGCAGCTGAGTTCTTATCTGAATGATATTTGCAGATCTGCTACACTCCCAATCTCACTTTAGCAATGCATTAACTAAGACACACGAAGTCTGTTGTCTGTTTCTGCATGACAAGACTTTGTAAAGAGACTGCAGCACCTCTTTTTTTTTTTTTTTTTAAGCTGTTAGAAACTTCAAGTTTACAATTTTGCATGTTTCTGTTAAGACTTTCTTTCAACTTAGGTAAAATTCCAAGGTTGTTATTATTGTCTTATGTATGCAATATGAGGTAGCAGATAACTGCAACAGTAGAAAACCACGCTAATCTGTTAATGTGAGAAAAGATAAAATGATAAAGAATGTGCGTATACAAATTCAGCATACTGCTGTCTAGTTCTGTAAAACTTAACTTGAACCAAAATAGATCTGGAACATCATATCCACTGCAAAATTACTTTTGCTTAAAATACTAAATTGGATAGTTACTAAGTTGTAATGAAAACTGAGTATGACGCAGACTTTGCAATGATTTGAGTTTCAATAAAATGAAAGAAATTGTGGACATAGCGTGAAGAAGTTTTGGGAAAATGTTATGCTTATTCCAAAACTTAAACATAGAGAAGTTTGAATGGGAACTTTTGAAAAGACTTTTATTTAGGAAAATGCTTTGGGTTGTATGTGGGTTTTAACACAGATTAGTGAGCACCTACAGCCTTGTTACTGTAAATGGTGTAAGAAGAGATGCTTATTGTAGACATTTGATGTTTGGAGTAAATAGTGCTGGTATGTTATCAAAACATTAGGAAACATTCAACCAAGCTACAGAAGATAGTACATAACTATTCATCTCATGAGTATTATCTGAGATTAATGGATCTACAGAAAGTGTATGTGTCACTTTCTGTGTAGATGGACGGATCTGATCTTTCCACTGTCACCCACTATAGTTTGGGTATTATTTTTCAATTTACATTTTTGAGAGTTGTAAGGGAGTCAAAGTAATAGATAATTCATCAGACAAAAAGGCAATCTGTTGTGAGTTCATGGTTTAGCACAACATTTGTGTGATCTTTGGTATGTTAGTCTACTTGATGCCTTAGTTCCGCATCTCCATTACAGGAATAATTAATTTGAGCCCCCAAATAATGTGGTGATGAGTTGTAAGGCTATACAGATATATTCCTAATAACAAATTATTTTTCAACTCCTTTACATTGCAATTCCCCAAAATAATAAATGCTTTTTAAAAATTTCCTCTCGGCAAACTCTTCAGTACCATATTGCTCTTATTTAGTTAAGTCATGCTATCGGTTTCAAAATTCTTGTCCAGAGCAATTGTAAGAAAGTGAACTGTTCATTGCGTGTTTTTCTGGCTAGATTATTTTTATGTTAAAGAGAAAGAGGATTACTTTTACAGAAGCTCAGATTTAATCAAAGAGCATTAAAAGAAATCATCCTAGTCAGAATGTGCCAAGTCCAAGAGGGAAGTACAAACACACTGATGCCAAACTAGAAAAAAAATGTGCTAGTATTCATAATGTATTCTCATTAAATCAGGAGGCATCAGGGTTTAATAGACTTGGAGTGCAATTGAGTCCAACCAGCTGTCTGGAAAACCTCTGTGTTGCGCACCTATTCAAATATGATTATTCTGCCTTTGTACCTCATCCATGGTTTTCTTTCTTTGTATATCTCTACTCACAAATATCTGAAAACATTTTATTTGACAAACTAAAATCAGGACGATGTACACAAAGTACACAGAAAGGGAAAGGAAAGGGATAATCAGCTCCATAAAAGTGATAAAAGTTGGAACCATGTAAACTAGAACAGGCAAACTACCGAGGAGTGTATTGTGGCAAACATGTACAGGCAGAGGAAAGGCTTGTGGGAATCCCTTATGTTTTCTTTATCATTAATTACTGTGAATTCACTCGCTACATTAATTAAGAAATTGTCTGAATGAAATAAGTAAAAATGTGGAAAGAATTATGTGTTAGTAGGAGAAAGTTATGCGCATTTTTTAACTACTTGGATTCTTTTGCATTCCTACCAAAAGAGATATATAAATGAAATGTTTAAATAATATTTTTAAAAGCTTTCTTTTAAGATTTGGCTCAGCTAATGTGTCATATTTCTTGTATTATTGCTAAATTGCAATGATTGTGTTATAATTGATATATCTGCTATGTCGAAAAAGTTATTGCAGAAATTCGTTTACCTGCTATTTGCCATTTCTCTTTCGATGATTTATCTGTGGCTTCTCATTCTCACTACAGCTGCTGAAAGATACCCACATCATATTTCAAACCAAAGAACCTGTGAACTGCAGAGAATTGTGCTTGTTCTAGAGTGTATACACTCAAAATAATTAAAATTGTTTACCTCGATTTGTTTTTTGTGCAATTGCAAATTTTTCTCTTTATTATAAGTTTTTCCCAGTTTTAATTTTCTGCCCTATCTTTCAAAACAAACAGCCCTTCCAAAACATAAAATTCCCTCCTGCCTCCAAACCCCACTTGTTTTTAATTGCAAAAGGACAATGACAGTATGATGCTGACTTCTGATGTTTTCTGAGAAAGAATATTTTGTAGGTTTTTTTAAAAATGTAGTAGGGTTTTTTTAAAAATATTTTTATTCTTTGAGCAGTTTACAGTCTTTCCAACTAAAATCCTTCTAGGCAAATTTTTTAACCGGGTTTTAAATCCTGCTTTGTTTGACCATTTAAAAACAAAGACATAATGTCAATAAGACTGAAAAAACAATTTCCAGACTGCAGAACCCTGGAAAAAAATCAAAGCATTTCAGCAGACAAGAAGGGAGAAGGCATCTAAAAGCATTCAAAAATTCTAATGAAATCAATGGGGTCTTGATGATCTGTAATGCGTTAGAGCCATTTTGCACAGATGCCTGGTGCCAGGGACTGGAATACTATGCTGCTGGAGTCCTGGATGCATGAAAAATACGGGAGCAGGCCACGAGATCTGAAGCTGGTAGATGTACATGATGACTGTCATCAGGAGTTTGGAAGCCTATCAGAACACCTGAAAGCCTATAAAAGCCCTCTTCCAGGATATCTTGCTGACAGATCTACAAGTATCACTCAGCAGTAGCAGAAGCACTGAATGATTTAGAATAATCAATCTCAGTCTGCCTGTTCGAACTGGAGGAGCAGAATCTTTAAGCAAAGATTACCTGACACAGCTGGGAGGTACCAAGAAAGCCCGCTTGAGACTGTTTAATGGAAAAATAAACAGGGAAGAAAAGTCATTGTGTAGTACAGAGCTTGTATGTAAAATATAATCAAAAATTATAAAATGCTGTTTAATCAGTCATGAGAAGAGAATTATCAGAGTCCTGAGATCTCAGAAAGGCTGTGTGTGAAAACTCATGTACATTTCAGAACACAGTATGCTTAAAAGCCTTGTAACTTTGGGGGTTTTTTTTTGTGTGGTGTTTTTTTTTGTTTTGTTTTGTTGTTTTTTTTTTTTAATGTGAATCCTAAACAGGACTTTATGGCCTCAAATCATACAGGAAATATACCTGTAATAATTGATTTGCTGAATACCACCTATTTTTCGTTCCTGCATGTACACTTATATATAGGAAACTTTCCATAACTCTATAAAGAAAGGCTTGAAATAAGAACTCCTTTAAAATTCAGTAAGAACTAGAGACTAAGGACTGAAGCCTCTGTTAGTTGCCTCACCTGCTGTGACACTGAGAACTCTTTATTCTGTAATACTGCTCAAGCTGGCAGGGAAGTTACTGCTCGAAAGGACTTCACACAGCAAGAGGCACCATTGAGGTTGGTGGCAAAATACCCAGGTGTGATGTGCAGCGATACTAGTTCAGTCAGTGAGTTCACCTGAGACACTGATGTTGTTCCTGAAAAGTAGTAGAGTTAGTATTTCATGAAATGATGTCCAACAATAGAAGTGGTGACTTAAGTAGGCTTTGTCTCTTCAAAATTTAAATGCTCATAACACAGGTATCAGAACTAGTTTCTCAGATACAGTCAATAGAAAGAAATTACACTTTCAGAGAGAAAAAAAAAGTGCTCTAGTTTAAAATAGATCAGATGAAATCTATAGTGGATTCCTTTTATTAAGAATGATTCTTTAGTCTCCTAAAACTTAAATGCAAATTCTTGTATGACGAAGCACAAATCTATATTTGTAATCTACTGGGACGTAAAATGGTACAATTCTTAGCAGGAGGTCTTTGTTTTAATACATAGTGTAGCTGGAAATCATATTAAAAAGTACAGTTTTTTTTTTCATTTAGGTAGCATTATTACATCAAATTGGAATTTTCTGTGGTATTTCCCCTACTTTATATATTTTATTTAGAAGAAAAAAAAGTCAAAATATTTCAAGATTTCTAAAGATTAAACATTTATTTCCTTCTTCCAAATTATATCTATTGTTTAATGCAGAAATACAAATTATTTTATTATTAAAACAATAATGAACTGGAATAGATTACTCAGAGACATTGTAGTGTCCTGCTAATGGAGATTTTTAACAACATGTGAGACACATGTGCCACAAATGTTGATATAACTGTTGTTTGTCTCCTGGCATGGTGACAGAACTGATGCCTCTTTCTGTCACATTTTCTAAACTTTTCTAAAGGTTGTGGTTTATCTAAACTATTAACAAATGTCAAGCATGTGTGATATTTCAGTTTGATTCAGAACAAAACAAATGCTTAAATCATAGAACTCCTTATGGAGTTGAAATTCTACTCCCAACACGTTGTTGGGTTCATCAGAAGTAACCGAGACATTAGTCTCAATAATTTTTTCAGACTTCTGGAACCTCCTCGCTGACTACTTCAGCGCAGTAGGTGACTTCTCCGATTCTGTTCTTTAAAGCCAGGTTAAGGTTCACAGGATCCTGGCAGCCTAGTGTGTTCAGGGGCAGGATTTTGCCATCTATTTTGCCCTTGTGATTAAGTCTAATTGCTGCTGGGAATAGTTTGTGTATAGCAAAGAAAAAGAAAAAAGATTTCTTTAAAGGAACAGCAGGATTGGATGTGGCTACGGAAGGGTACATTTGTAGTGTAATGTCTTTGATAACCTGTATATATTATATATACATATATATACAGGTCCTTCTGATTGTGATAATACACTGCAAGGAGAATTAATCCATATCACTATGTTGTGTTCATTGTACATTTTTTTCCTTTGTGTTTTTGTTTTTTTTTGTATTGCATAAATAGTCTTTCTGCAGTTCTGCATATTCCGTGCAACAGACATATAATTTAGACTTTTTTGTGTATATATTTACAATGAAGTGAAAGTTCAGTTTACAAGTTCTACCTCCTGAATAGGTATTTTGTCAGGTTGCTTTTTTTTTTTTTTTTTAAAGAGGTCTCTGGAATGAAATATTAATGGTGTGATGCTAAATTAGGATCTTAAACTCCTAAATCTGTTAGCATTGATGACAATCCAGACAATATTACGTACCATGTCTCCCCCACAAAACAGAAAATGTACCTGCAGCACATGCAGACGTTATCACCCTTGTGCTTGCAACATAAGCTTCACACTGAGGAGTTAATAGTATATTTCAACATGATTCTCACCAACATCAGAGCTGTATATATCATTAATTCATGTTTTATGTACTGAGATACCAGATACCACCAAGTAAAAAGTGTGTCAAAACACATGTGAGATTCAAAATATGTTGTCCTTGCCAAAGAGAACAAACTAGGCATGGTAATACAGTGAATCTCTTAAAAGTGATTAATTCATCTGTCTATGGAAATGTAGTTTGTTCCCAATGCGTAGGTATTAGGAGGCATCCTTTCGCTGCTGAACAGGTGTTGTTATGAGTATGATTTTTTACACCGAGGGAAGGGAGAAAATTCACTAGCACATGGAGCATTACTTCAAACAACATGAGCTACAATACAGAAAAAGCAGAAAATACTCTCTGGTTCAATTTATCATCTGTGTATTCCCTCTTGCCCAGTTTTGCTACTTTGTGTCTAGCTATGCCTTTTGCCTTTTTTTTTGTTTCAGAATTTGTTTTGTTTTTTTTTCTGGTTCTCTTTTCTTTTTTAAATAAATAGTGTGTGGTTTTAAAGCCACAGATTAACTAAAATGATCTTAAAAAAGTATAAAATTGATGGAGGACAAGTATGTAACACCTGTTGGAATAGCTTATTAGCTAATAACTGTGAGATAGATATGACTTTGTACAAAGTTCATAATACTTTTAAGTTGTTATAACTATTTAGCAAACAAAATATAAGGCCTTGACGGTGTTGAATGCTCATGCTTTCAGGTGTACTTATATTCCTTAGAATGACATTTGGCACTGTCTCCCATAACATCCTCATAGGTAAGGTCAGGAAGCGTGGGCTAGATGAGTGGACAGTGAGAACTGGCTGAATGGCAGAGCTGAGAGGGTCGTAATCAGTGGCACAAAGTCTGATTGGAGGCCTGTGGCTGGTGGTGTTCCCC
>NW_009621413.1:1734-2320 GCF_000690535.1 Cariama cristata | reverse complement strand
AAAGAAAGGAAAAACAATTAAAAAATAAGGCAGCGCACTAAAAACACCAGAAACAGAGCAAGTAAGTTTTCAAAGTGCTGGGGATTAAGAAAGGACTATGGTATTAAAGCAACAGGACAGAAAACAAAATAAAAGCGGGCATAATAATCGCATGGCTATTCAAATTTTAAGAGGAAAAAATTACAAAACTGAGACAGCAAACAAAATAAATTGAGACATCGCTTCTAACTACACCAACAATACGATACCTGAAAGGTAACTGTTACTTCATCTCCCTTGTCACGAGTCACCTCCGGTGCCGATATCCTGCTTGGCCTGTCGCATCTGCCCTCTGACACCACATGCCAACACCCCTCCTTACAGTGCTCCGCTTGCTTCCTCTGTAGCCATTTGGTGCGTATCCCATCGCTCTGCATTGGAAGAAATTATTAAACAAGTCACCCGAATGCCCAGCGGTAGCTTAATAATTCCAGAGGTCTCAGTTCCATTTAGGAATACCACCTACAGTCCAACTACAGCCTGCCCTTATAAAAAAAAAAAAACAAAACACACAACACATTACCAAACTTTAAGCCCCAACCATACC
>NW_009621413.1:0-1352 GCF_000690535.1 Cariama cristata | reverse complement strand
AGGAGTCCCAAAAGCAGCCCCAGAAAGAGTCAAATGTAACGGCCCGTCTCCAAGACGCGAGACTGATCCACGCTTTAAGCTCGTAATGCAAGAAAAGCAGCACCCAATCGTCACTCTGCCAACGAGGACAGGCATTCGAGACCCTAGGGATGGTGCCCGAGGCACGCGCCACGCTCCTTGAGCGCAAAGAGGACGTTGAGACCTGAGAAAGGTCTAAGACCCAGAAGACGGACTACACAAAGTATGCAACAACACAGATGCAGGCTGGAAGCGTCCTACCCGGCACGTGGTGGTCTTGTGCTAAAAGGTGACCCGCTCCCTTTGCCTGCCCAAAAAGGACTGTTCCTGGACAGCCCTCTCCCCTATGCTACCTTTAAAACCCTTCCCTGCAAGTCCCAACCTTGTCCCCTCCTCCCAAGCCCTCCCCTTAGCCTTCAGACAGCCAGGGCCACTGAGTCCGTCCTCGAGAAAAAACACAGTGGCTAACTGGGATGTTCCGCCAGTCGCCAGGTTCCTCTCCATCATCTGCAAAAAACAAAACCAAAGGACTACAACAACAACAAACACTCCACCCAAACCCCAAAAAGCCTCAAACCAAAACCCCACCAACAGCACTAACAGTAAGCATCACATTGACCAACGCCAACCTCTTCCAGAACACCCCACCCCCCTACTCAAAAGCACCATAGGATCTGCTCGTGTCAGATTCGGATTAAAGACATCAAAGAAAAAAGAGCAGCGATAGGAAGAACATTTTTAAAGTGATAGGCATTAAGGAAATAAAGGAAAAAATTAGGAAAGAGGGACATAAAATTGAAACAGATGTAGAAAAACCGTAAAAAGCAATGGCACTAAGGAAAGAGAAGGAATAATTAAAAAACAAAGACAGCAAACGGGATAAAGGTAGACAGAAAATGTTAAAAACAACAGTGATTAAGGAAACAAGGTAAAAATTTAAAACAGTCAACAGCAGACAAAAGCAGAGATATAGAAAGAAAATCCTAAAAGTGATGGCAAATAAGCAAGAGAAGAAATAATTTAAAAATCCCAGCAAAGGGCAAAAAAGCAGGCACAGATAGAACTTCTTAAAAGGGGGATTAGGCATTAAAGGGCAAAAAAACACCTCAGGGACATCAAAAAAAACCCAGGGACATTAAGGAAACGTTCAGGGATTACTCCCAAACCAATGATGTCAGGAAGGAAAGCTACTGCTAGCCTAGAGCTTCTCTGTGCAGCCCTTCCACTATCTGCAGGCCCAAAACCCTGCAGGCCTAATCCCAAGGTTCCAAACCCTGAGGCCCAAACCCAGGGTGCAATACTTGTGGCCCAAACCCGCGGGCCAAGTCCCACAG
>NW_009621412.1:87393-88049 GCF_000690535.1 Cariama cristata | reverse complement strand
TTTTTTTTTACTTTTGAAAAGCAATTACTACTACTGCCACTGCTTCCCTCAGGCTAGGCTCCTGCATTTAAATTACTGACTTGTCTAACTTCATGGCAAAGACATTAGCAGGCAGGCAATATTCTGATACCATTGTTTTTCTAGAGATTGGAAAATTCATCAGTGATTCTCATGTAAATAAGGACTTATTGACATATTCTTCCAAGTTAAAGAAATGTTTTCCCATTTTTGAGATGGGATTATTGCTTAGATCTTCGAAAGCTTAGATCTTTGAAATCCATCCCGTACTACTTATGATAAGGAATAGTATAAGAGAATGGCAATCTTACTTTATGACATTATGTGTTTCATCTAATTTGAGAACATTTTTACATTAGTATTTTGCATATATATGCTTCTTCCCGTCTAAAGTGTGTTTTTTTAGAAGGAACTTTTGGTTTCTTGCAGCTGGTGTGCTGACACAAAACATTCCAGAAGATGATACTCTCTCATCTCTGTAGGGAATATTCTCACCTTTTACAAGTATTAACAAACTGAAAACATTCCAGAAGATGATACTCTCTCATTTCTGTAGGGGAATTTTCTCACCTTTTACAAGTATTAACAAACTCCAGCTTTCACCAATCACATAGAATAAGGAAAACAATATAAAAACT